>NC_134530.1:308473193-308774443 GCF_050624435.1 Tenrec ecaudatus
CATTAAAATGCCCCATGACCTACACATAATGCAGACAACAGAAAAATGAGTAAAGGAAGACAGTGGTTTGAAAAGACATGAAAAAAATAATAATTTATAAATTATCAAGGGTTAATGAGTGAGGGAGGATTGGGGATTGGGGGGATGAGGAGCTGATACCAAGGCCGCAAGTTGGCAAAAATGTTTTGAAAATGATGATGGCAACACATGTGCTTGATGCAATGAATGTATGTATAGATTGTAATAAGAGTTGAATGAGCCCCCAATAAAATGATTTTTTAAAGTACCCCAATAAATTGATCCTTTTTAAAGGAACCCCCAATAAAATGAATTTTTAATGCCCCATTTTCATCTCCGTCTCCACTAAGGCAGCCCTCTTGCTCTTGCTGTGTGCTGGTGTTTGAGGGACGCTCCCTGCTTCAGATTCAGCATGAATCAAGAACAGTTAGCCGAAATTCAGGCTCAGGTCCAGATAGGGGACAAGGGTACAGCTCACAGAAGTACGAAGGAGGTACATAGAACAGCTACAGTTGATGAAAAAAAATGCGTCAGAGGTCTCTTTAAAAATTGACTGTGAATAATACAGCTGTTAGTGAAGAGATAAACATGAGGAAAGGGGATGGAACACCATTCATATCATTTCAACTATCCCAAGGTACAAGCTCCCCTTCTCTGTTACCACATTTGCTGTTACTGGTCATGCAGAAGCCAAGACATCACAGAAGTGTTTCCTGAAATATTAAGTCAGCTTGTTGCTGATAGCTTCACAAGACTTAGGAAATGAGCTGAACAGTTCCCAAGGCAAGTGTTGGATAGCAAACCCCCAAAAACTGAAGACATTGATGAGGAAGATAATAATGCTCCATATTTCATAGAAAATTTTGATGGGGCATCGAAGAATGAGGCTAACTAAAATCCTTCCTGCCCTTTTGAAGTTGGAATGGACTAGATGTAGTAGCTCAGCTGTGTGATTTCAAAGTTTTACAGGCAGAGAACATCACCTGTTCCTACTTCAATCATATAAATATTTTGCTTATTAATGATGCTGTTTTTTCAGCATTTTTGGTCATTTGCTTTGCATTTTGCACTTCCTCCTGGCATCTAATATTTGGTCAAACTACAAAGTCTCTTTGCAGTTTGAGAGTTCTTGGGGATTTAATTTTTTATTTTGTGTGGTTTTGGTTTGGAATTTAGTGTGTGAGAGTGTGTATGTATGTGTGTGGGTATGAGTTTGTGTGTATACAGTGGAAAGCAAATTGGAAACACATTTATTTATCCTCCCCCCTTACTCTACTATAATTGTCCTAAGCAGATATTTCCTGAACCAATTTTCCTCACATAGTTTAGTTAAAATGAGTAGCATAAAAAATAAAATATGTAGCATAAACTTCACTGGTTTAAAGTACAGTCTGTATTTTAAAAATATGTACACATGTGACCACTCTAGATGCATGTTTGGTTTCATTTTGCCTTATTTTCAATATTTTTAGTTTTCTATTTATGAATCTCTACAAATTTGACCAATTCAAGTATTATCGCATTTTTGCTTTAAATTTCATTTTATTCAGATGTGTTAATTATAGATTAATATTCCTCTTAGTCAATTTATTTTTACTAAAATATATTATAATCTATTTAGGAGAATATACTTCAATGTACTATAAAATATATGGTCTGTCACATTTCTGAGAGAAACTTGGATATAATAGGTTAAGTGTAGTGATTTTTAATATATTATCAATATATAATGTCTTTTCCCCAATAAATGTTTAGAGATATACATAAATTAAGAATTACTTCCTCATACATGAAACTGAATGATAAAATTGCAATGACAGAGTGTGGTGAGTTATGTAAGTTGAGAGTGAGATTATGAGAAAACAATACCCAAGGTACTACTTAGTAAACACCTGAGTACGAGCTGAATGGACCATCGAGTGTCTAAAAGTCTCATTAGAGCCTGGATGGCATAGTGGTTACAGGCTGGCTGGGTCTGCAGTTCAAAGACACCAGATGCTCCAAGGGAGAAAAATGGGAATTTCTGTTTCTGTAATGCGTTAGTTACAGTCTGAGAAAGAGTGGGGCAGTTCTACCCTGTCTTATGGTGTCACCATGCGTTGGCATCGACTTGATGGTAGTAAGAATTACAGACAGATATCCCATTACTAAACTTGTATCTATATCCTTGCCTTTACTTAAAATGATGACATAAAAATGAGCCAATGTCATCTGAAATTATCAACATAACTATTAATATTTATATCTATTTTATACATACAGTGATAGACCAATAATTGTTCATATATACCTTAACATCATGGAACAAGTGGATTCAACTGATAAATAGCATGTTCTTCCTATGCATGTCCATCTTCTCTTGCAGTCAGCATTGCTCTTGGAAGGAGAGAAAAAGTATGACAAATTTGACTACAATGAGTGGATTTCTCCTCGTGACTTTTTCTGGCAATCCTGAGATAGAAATCTTACAGGCTTCTCTTTTCTTAGTCTTCTACTTGGTGGCTTTAACTGGAAATATGCTCATTATCACTGCGACTTCCATAGATCATAGTCTCCACTCGCCTATGTATTTCTTCCTGAAGCACCTCTCCTTTTTGGATCTGTGCTTCATTACTACGACTGTACCAAGATCCATTTGTAATTCTTTCATGCACAGGGGCACTATTTCTCTCTGGGAGTGCATACTGCAGAGTTTTGCATTCATAATCTGTTCTTCTACTGAGATGGCCATGCTCACAGTGATGTCCTATGACCGCTACGTGACCATCTGCTTTCCACTGCGCTATGAAATCGTCATGGACACTGGCACCTGTGTTCATGGAGTCTTAGCTGCCTGGACCAGTGGGCTTATCTCTGGGGTCATGCATATAGCTGCTACTTTCTCCATCCACTTCTGTGGTCCCCATGTCATTCACCAGTTCTTCTGTGATATCCCCCAACTCCTGAAACTCTCTTGCTCCAGTGACTACATCCCAGAGCTTGGGGTCTCTGCCTTCCTCTCAATGGTGGCATTTCTTTGTACCATCTCTATTGGCCTCTCCTACACACACATTTTCTCTACTGTTCTCAGAATGCCTTCTGCTGAGGGTAGAGCAAAAGCCTTTTCAACTTGCCTGCCCCATCTGTGTGTGGTCATATTATACATCTCTACTGGGGTCTTTGAGTTTCTAAGGCCACCTTCTGATTCTCCAACTGTGCTAGACTTTTTACTTACTCTTCTTTATACAGTTGTGCCCCCAACATTCAATCCAATGATTTACAGTCTAAGGAACAAAGCCATGAAGACTGCTCTAAGAAAGGTGTTCACAGAAAGAAAAGCCTACCTGTTTGGCTGAGACAAGTTTTCGATTCCATTTGGGAAACAAAAACAGAATATATTGGAAAGGCCACAAAAAAAGTTAATCAAGAAATAAAAGCTAACTGAAAAACTAATAGTAGTCGACGTTGTATAAATTAACTATCATTGAGCAATAAACATCCTGGAAACACACAGTTACATATCAACAAATAACATTAGTATTGTAGGTCAAAATATCAGCCTACAGATCCTGGTGTAGAAATATGAAAATGACTTTTATAGACTAACTAAATCTCTCTTTCCTGTGCCTTTTTTATCACGGTGACAGAGTCATTAGCCAATTTGAGTGTCCTTCCTAATTTTTTCAAGCTTACACTGCAGTTTGCAGTACTACATTGTATGCAAACACTGAGGATCAATGTTCTCTGACAATTCATAAGTAACTAACATCCTATTAAGATGTCATTCTACAAGGGAAACAGTGCTTCGGTCAGTTATATACAAAGATGGCCCTCTGAAATGTCTAATTACCTAATTTTGCTACCTCTTCGGATGCAAAGATTTGTATTCTATTAATCATATTGAATTATTGTTTAAATAATAAAACAATGTCAAACAGACTCAAATATATATTGTTCCACTATTAAATGAATGAATGAAGAAAATCAAAAAAAACTGAAAGAATTATATGCATGGGGAAAGAAAAGGTGCTTTGGAAAATTAAGCAGATTATTATATAAATGAATGTGATGATTAAAATTCAAAAATAAAAAATAAATTAAGCAGCAGATAAAATTTAAAAAAAACAGAATTAGTACAGTGAAAGAGATTTCCAAAGTTGTCCCACAACCCAGGTTAAATGAAAATAAAAAAGAAATGCTTTATTTTTTAAAGCATGGAAAATTACTTGGCCCCAAAAAGGGAGGTATGTATTGCACCCAATAACAGTTCCACAATAATATATTAATCTACTTTCCTTATTTTTAGAGAATGGGTTACGAATATCATTCAGAGAAATAAATTCTAAGAGTATTTCGAGAATTAATGAATATATAAATCTTCACATTTGAGAAGCACAGCTAAAATTAGCCAGTAGCGGCCCCACTATGAGACATGATATCCCTCATTGACCCATAACCCTACAGGGGACAACACTGGAGACACAGTGTGGAAATTCCACCTATGTGATCCCATCACACCTAGGCATAACACTAAGGACATGCAACAGATCTGCAATGGGAACAGAACCAGGAGTCCCAGGGAACACCCAATCTGTATTTCCCCTCATTCACAGTGCTATGATTTTTTGTTCTTTGATGCCTTATACCTGATCCCATTGACACCGTATGATCACAAAGGCTGTTGTGCTTCTTCCATGTGGGCCTTATTGCTTCTGAGCTAGATGGCTGCTTGTTTATCTTCAAGCCTTTAAGACCTGAGATGCTAGATCTTTTGATAGTCAGTCACCATCAACTTTCTTCACCACATTTGCTTATGCACCCACTTTGTCTTTGTCAGCGATCATGTCGGGAAGGTGAGCATCAAGGAATGCCAGTTTAATAGAACAAAATGTTCTTGCATTAATGGAGTACTTTAGTGGAGGCATAGTGTCCATCTGCTACATTAATATAAACATTAAACTTATAAATATATCCACATAGATCTAGTTCCCCACCATATATAAATATATTTACATGTGTACATGCCTGTACTTAAACCTCTATAAATATCCTTTAACACCTAGTTCATTCCTCTATTTCCTTTTAATTTCTTCTTGTCCCCCTATCATGCTTAATCTTCATTTGGTTTCAGTAATTCCCCTTGGTTACATTGCCCTTGATCAAGTCCTCCCAGCCCTCCTACACCCTCCTTGCCACTGATTTTGGATCACTTGCTGTTCCCTTGTCCCTGTGTTTGTTAACACCTACTACCTTTTCCCACCTACCACTCTGCCATCTCCCCCTGGAACCATCTGTCCGTTGTTTTCTCCTCCAGATAATTTATCCTGTCTAACTTATATAGAGAGACTTCAGAAATAATAATATGCTCAAAAGCAAGACAAAGAAAAACAAAGCAACAAAACAACAACAACAAATCAATGATGAAAAAGAGAACCCTGTAATTATTCAAGGTCTGTTTGTTGACCTTTAGAAATGTTTTCCGGTTAAGTCTGATGGGGCGCCATGCCCTGGTCCCAAAGTCTACTTTTTATATTCCCTTGAGAGTTTGTTGCTCTGCTCCCCTTGCTGTTCTGCTGCATGTGGTTAGTGTTTGGCCTTTTGGTGGTCGGGTCAGATCGGTCGCCATTCCCATGCTGTGTCTGCAGTGATGTCTCCCACAGAACTATGGTTCGGTGAGGGTTGTCCTATAACTATATACTTGTTTTCCCCTCTTGTTTGCAACTAGGCTGAGCTCCAAGAGCACAGAGGGGCAGCTTCAATGTTTCTTTTCCTCCTTATATGCCCACCCAGACCAGTGTTTTGATCTGATGGGAAATGGAACTGGAGGGTTTACTACATACTTTTAAAACCTTTTTTCACTTTTCAAATTAAATGCTCAGATATTGATTAGAATTACATTTATGTGATAAAACTAAGGTTGGATAATTGTCATCTTTCAGACATTCTGTCTCCTATTCCATGAACAGAGAATTATCTGATAATTATTTTGGTCTTTAAGAATCTTCTCAAAAATTATATATATTTTCTTTTTTTTGAATTTGTGAATTTATTTTTTTAAACATTTTATTAGGGGCTCATAAAACTGTTATCACAATCCATGCATGTACGTACATCAATTGTATAAAGCACATCTGTACATTCTTTGCCCTAATCATTTTCTTTCTTTTTTTACATTTTATTAGAGGCTCATACAACTCTTATCTCAATCCACACATATACATACATCAATTGTGTAAAGCACATCCGTACATTCTTTGCCTTAATCATTCTCAAAGCATTTGCTCTCCACTTAAGCCCTCTGCACCAGGTCCTCTTTTTTTTTCCCTCCCTCCTCACTCCCCCCTCTCTCATGAGCCCTTGATAATCCACAGATTGTTATTTTGTCATATCTTGCCCTATCTGGAGTCTCCCTTCCCCCTCTTCTCTGCCGTCCGTCTCCCAGGGAGGAGGTCACATGTGGATCCTTATAATCAGTTCCCCCTTTCCAACCCACTCATCCTCCACTCTCCCAGCACGGCCCCTCACCCTGGTCCTGAAGGTATCATCCGCCCTGGATTCCCTGTGCCTCCAGCTCCCATATGCACCAGTGTACAACCTCTGCCCTATCCAGTCCTGCAAGGTAGAATTTGGACCATGGTAGTTGGGGAGAGGAAGCATCCAGGATCTGGGGGAAAGCTGTGTTCTTCGTCGGTACTACATCGCACCCTGACTGACCCATCTCCTCTCCTAAAACCCTGTGTGAGGTGATCTCCAGTGGTCGACACTTGGGCCTCAGGTCTCCACTCTGCACTTCCCCCTTCGTTCACTATGGTATATAAATATATATATATATATTAACACATATAAATATATATATTCTTTTTTTTTTGCATGATGCCTTATACCTGGTCCCTTTGGCACCTCTTGATCGCACCGGCTGGTGTGCTTCTTCCATGTGGGCATTATTGCTTCCGAGCTACATGGCCGCTTGTTTATCTTCAAGTCTTTAAGATCCCAGTCACTATCTCTTTTGACAGACGGGCACCATCAGCTTTCTTCGCCACATATGCTTATGCACCCATTTGTCTTCAGCAGTTGTGTCGGCGAGTGAGCATCATAGAGTGCAAATTTAATAAAAGAAAGTATTCATGCATTGAGGGAGTGCTTGAGTAGAGGCCCAAAGTCCTTCCGCCACATTAATATTAAACCTATAAATGTAGACACTTAGATCTATTTCCCCATCTTCATATATATATATTTGTATGTACATGTCTTTGTCTAGACCTCCATAAATGCCCCTTGACTCCCAGCTCCTTCCTCCATCTCCTTTGACTTTCCTCCTGCCCCACTATCATGCTCCGTCCCCACCTGGGCTACAGCTATACCTCTTCTCTACACAACCTTACCCTTGATCATTCCCCACCAGGCCTGCCACTCCCCCCTCTCTATCATTTTGGGTCCCATGTTCTTTCCTTGTCCCTGTGTTTGTTAACACCACTTCCTTACCCCCCTACCCCTACCCCAAGTCCCCCCGGAACTGTCGGTCCCGTTGTTTTTCCTCCAGATAGTTCATCCAACCTGTCCTATTCAGACAGACCTGTGGAGACACTAACATGCACGAAAACAAGACAGAGGAAAACAAAGCAACAGTATACAACCAGACAACAAAACAACAAAAACAAACCACTGACAAAGAACAAAACAAAACACTTCACAAAAGAAAAGCTTGTAGTTAGTTCAAGGATCATTTGCTGGCCCTTAGGAGCGTTTCCCAGTCCAGTCTGTTGGGGCACCACGCCCTGGCCCCAAAGTCCACTTTCAGCATATCCTAGGGACCTTGCCACTCCATTCCCTTGCTGTTCTGCTGCACTCCCACAGTGCTTTGCCTTGGTGTGGTGGGATCATGTCAGGTGCAATTCCCACACTGTGTCTCCGGTGCTGTCCCCTGTATCGCCCTTAGTCACTGAGTGGCATCATGTCTCATAGTGGGGCCAGCCATGTTGTTCTCTCTGTGGACTGGCTGCTCTACTCAGGAACATCATCCTCGTGGCCTGGTGGGACAGGCTGTGTTGGATTCCTGCCCCTCCCCCGAAAAGAATTGGTTTCAAAGGACAACATTGATTCTGCAGCTCTGGGAGATGGACATATCTGATCAGAGCACACGGGAGCAGATGAAGGGGCAGGAGGAGAGTGGAGCACAGCCTGGCCCACCATGCCGTGAGAATTGTATATATTTTCAGTGCAGTGGCTTTGTACATGTTTACTAAGTTTATCTTTACATATATGCTGTTTTTGTTAAATTGCATTGACTACTTTTGTGACCATATTGAGAAAGACGATTGATTTTTGTATATTGGCCTTATATGTGTGCTCTTCCTAAACATATATTAAAATTTGAATTGATTTTTATGGATTCTTTGGTATTTCTACTACACTTGGCTACTGTGCATAAAGGGCTTTATTTTTCTTTCTTTCCCATTTTTAAACTTTATTTCTTTCTGTTTGCTGTGTTTTGTGATGACACATAACTGCAAGGCAATCTTGATTAAATGGCGATGGTGGATTTTCTAATTTTGTTCTTACCTTATAGAGAAAATCACTCATTATTTCAAGGAAGTGATTAAGGATTTTCCTGATATCAGGCCATTTCAATGGGCTCATAATGCATCCAAATGAGAAATAATTTTAAGTATCTGACAGTGACAAAAGAAATATCCTCAAAGCAGTCTTTCTGTCAGTTATGAGTAACCAGTGATACCCCTCTCCTCTTCAACTTCCGAATAAGGAATCAGACTGCTGGGAAGTGAGTGTGTAAGTGTGAGGCTGATTAAAACATAAAATGTGGAAATAACACTTCCAGCCTAGACTAGACCTCAGCAGAATGAGGAGGGCTATTTAGCACTGCATGAAGTTGCTGATTATTATAGAGTCAAAAACCAAATCCCATGCCTTTGAGCTGTTTCTAACTCTTAGTGAGACCATAGTAGGCAGGGCCAGGGTAGAAAGGCCCCTTGGTTTTCCAAGAGAGTAACTATTTACAGGAGTATAATGCCTCATTTTTCTTCTTTGAGGACTAGTGGTTTTGAACTGCAGACCTTGTGATTATCAGCCCAATGCATAATCATAACCACTATGCCACCAGGGTTCCTCGATTATTATTTAGTAACTTTTATTATAATATTGTGTTCAATAAACTCATTAATAAATCAATATTATTCTGGAGTCTAAAATTATTGTAGGACCTTTATTAAATATAAGTACGAATATATATGGTGGTATCTTTGCAGTCAAGAAAACACTTATATGCATAAATGTCCCATGTGAATACCATGTACAACCCAGCTCACAACATAGTGGATGTTCAAATGTGTCTGTGATACAGGCAGACCAGTCAGAAACTTAATAAAGTAAAAAAGACAGCAAAAAAAAAAGCCCAGTGAAGACAAACTGATCCCTGGTGGTCCATAAACACTGTGCTCTCTTACAGCTAACATAGAGGGAACTTATGAGTCATTCATCTCTAAGGAAACAATGAGGAAACTCAGATGAACAGTGAAAGTGCCCTCACACATACTCAACAGAAGTAGATAAATACCTTTCTTGGTCAGGGGTTGAATCCAACCCTCTGGCTAATCTACTTCTGACCACTATAGAGTGGTGATTCAATAAAGAGCCATACAAAGACAAATTTACATGCAAATGAGAGAAAGAGCAGAAACTCCAGCAGTTTCACACTAGTCCAAACAAGTCAAGCAAAGGAGCAACCTAAAATATCTGGTAGGGA
The DNA here is from genome assembly GCF_050624435.1 of Tenrec ecaudatus. NCBI lineage: Eukaryota > Metazoa > Chordata > Mammalia > Afrosoricida > Tenrecidae > Tenrec > Tenrec ecaudatus. The sequence goes on from NC_134530.1 coordinate 308,482,954, forward strand.
ATACGGAATGGATAAAAATTTAGATATGTGTGTCAAGGCTTTATCGCTTCACAATACTTGGTCAATCTATACGCTGAGGAAATAATCTGAGAAGCTGGACTAGATGAAGAAGAATGTGGCATCAGGATTGGAGGAAGGCTTATTAATAACTTGTGCTATGTAGATAACACAACTTGCTTGCTGAAAGTGAATAAGATTTGAAGCACATGTTGATGAAGATTAAATATTGCAGACTTCAATATTGATTACAACTCAATGTCAAGAAGACCCAAATCCTCAAAACTAGACCAATAGGTAATATAATAATGAATGGAAAAAAGATTGAAGTTGTCAAAGATTTCATCTTGCTTGGAACCACAATTAATGCCCATGAAAACAGTCAAGATATCAAATGGCATACTGTATTGGGCATACCTGCTGCATAAGACCTCTTTAAGGTGTTGAAAAGCAACTATATCACTTTGAGGACTAAGGTGGTATACCAGACCTATGCATCTGTATAATGATGCTGGTGAAGATTCTTGATACTATCATAGACGTCCAAAAGACAAACATATCTGTCTTAGCAGAAATACAGGCAAAATGCTACTTAGTGGCAAGGATGGTGACACTCATCTCACATGCTTTGAACGTGTTCTCCGGACCTCATGCCAGGAAAAGGGGAGTGGCGTCAAAAGAGAGGAAAGGCCCTTGATGAGATGGATTGATCTAGTGGCTTCAAAAATTGACTCAACACAATTGTGAGCATATTGCAGGACAGAAACCTGTTTTGTTCTGTAGTACATCAGGTCACTATTAGTCAGACGCAGCTGAATGGCCCTGTACAAAAACAACAAAGAAAATAGTTTCCAAAAAGTAAATTTAAGAGACACAAGATTATAGGAAAGTGTGGCCTACAGAAAGGCAAAACAATTATCTGTGAATGAGCCCAAATTAGTATCTAATATAAGCACACGCAAAGAAATGAAGAAAAAAGTTTGCAGAATTAAGAGTAAAGAATTAAGCAGTTGTATCATGATGATAGGAATTCTGGTGGTACAGTATTACCCACTGGGCTGCTAACTGCAAGGTCAGCGATTTGAAAATACCAGCTGCTCCTTGGGTGAAAGATGGAGCTTTCTACTCCTTTGAAGAGTGACAGTGCCAGAAAATCACTGGAGCAGTTCTACCATGTCCTGTAGGGTCACCGTGAGTCAGCATTGACTCATGGCAGTGAGGTGTTTTTTTAAATTATTATTATTAGGGACTCATTCAACTCTTATCACAATCCATACATACATCAATTGTGTAAAGCATATCTGTACATTCATTGCCCTCATCATTCTCAAAGCATTTGCTCTCCACCTAAGCCCCTGGCATCAGGTCCTCATTTTTCCCCCTCCCTCCCCACTCCCCCTTGTTTCATAAGCCCTTGATAACTTATAAATTTTTGTCATATCTTGCCCTGTCCGATGTATCCTTTCACCCACTTTTCTGTTGTCCATCCCCCAGGGATGAGGTCACATGTAGATCTTTGTAATCGGTTCCCTCTTTCCAAACCACTCTTCCTCTATCCTCCCAGTATCGCCACTCATAGAGGGGTCATCCTCCCTGGATTCAATGTGTTTCCAGTTGCTATCTGTACCAGTGTACATCCTCTGTTCTAGCCAGACTTGTAAGATAGAACTCGGATCATGATAGTGGGGGTGGGAGGCAAGGAAGCATTTAGGAGCTAGAAGAAAGTTGTATCTTTCATTGTTGCTAACTCACACCTTGACTGGCTCATCTCCTCCTCTAGACCCCTTGGCAAGGGGATCTCCGGTGGCCGACAAATGGGCTTTGAATCTCCACTCTGCACAACCTCCCTCATTCACTATGGTAAGATTTTTTTTGTTCCAATGATACCCTATACTTGATCCCTTCAACACCTCGTGATCACACAGACTGGTGTGCTTCTTCCATGTGGGCTTTGTTGCTTCTGAGCTAGATGGCCGCTTGTTTACCTTCAAGCCTTTAAGACCCCAGATGCTATACCTTTGATAGATGGGCACCATCAGCTTTCTTCGCCACATTTGCTTATACACCCATTTGTTTTCAGTGATAGTATCATGGAGGTGTGAACCCAATGGTATCAATTTTTGTTCACTTTTTATGGTGACAATCCACTCCTATGATAGATTGTCATCATGCCAAAAATCCAACCCAGGACTATCCAGTTAACTCTGATGCATAAGGACCTTATAGTAAAGAGTAAAACCTGTCTCATAAGGTCCAAGGCTGTAAATCCTTTGAGAAACAGACCACTCTATATCCCATCCATAGAGTGGATTGTGGGTTCAAGCTGCCCACCTTAAGTGAACAGCTAAGCAATTAATTATTGCACCCCCAGGGTACTTACTGATTGGCATTAATTACATTCTTTGAGTCCCACAAACAATCTCATCCTCCTCCTTATGAGTTCTTTCTCCCACAATAACAGAAAGGCACTGTTCACTAAAGTTCTTGTTTATTCGTTTGAGTTGATGTTGTCAACTTCATCACATAGATACAGCCTCTTAACTCTTTAACCTTGAGTTTGAATCCATTCATCAGCACATAACAGGATGATGACAATGTCTTATCAAGTAGACAATACCAATAAAGAACTTAAATGATTATTTTTTAATAATTTAATGGGTATCTCAAGGGAGGAAACTGCAATAACTGACGTTTTTTTAATGTACTTGAGGTACAACAACATATTTGAGCTGGTGGAGAACACCATTCTCTGAAAACCTGAATATAAATTGATAAAGATAATTCAATCTCTAGGATAAAATATAATAAAAATAAATCATCAGAGCTTCAGAGAATGATGGGATACCACCTGTTTAATCAAAGTGAAAAATGGGAGAAAAATAAAAGGATAGGAAAAATTAAAATAAATAATGGTTATAAACTTCTCACTCATAAACACACAGATAGGAATGTTTACAGAACTAAGAGGAAAGATCTAACAAGTGGTATAATGACAACAGGAATTCTGTTGGTACAGTGTTACACACTGGGTTGATAACTGCAAGTTCAAATCTACCAGCTGCTCCATGGATGAAAGTGGCATCAGGTTCTTCTAGCCCTGTAAAGATTTACAGTCCCAGAAATCAACTGGTGCGGTTCTACCCTGTACACACATTAAGTCTATTCTGACTCCTAAAGACCCTATAGGACAGAGTAGGCCTGCCCCTGTGATCGATGAGGTTGCAAATCTTTACCAGAGCATAAATTCTAATCTTCATTCTGCACTGGTGCTGGTAGATTCAAACTGCTGATCTTGCATTTGACAGCTCATTTTTTGTGATGACCGACTTAAAAGAATAGCGTGTGGCTGTGAAATTTTGATTGCTGCTCGGGAAAAATTCCGCAGAAACTGTATTGATGTGGAACATAACTTATGAGGACAGCGCTAAGGGAACAACTCAAGTGTACAGTGGTTTTCTACTGTCAAAAAAGGTGAAATGTCAGTAGGGAAACTCATTCTGGACATCCATCAATTCCTGAATGGCCAAAAATATGTACAACGAATGCACTTGTACTAGAAGATAGATGGTGGCCCATTGAAGAAAAGGGGAACTTATCTGGACTATCTTAGAGCTTGTTTCAATGAATTTTTGGAAGATCTGGAAATGAGAAGGGTCTCTTCAAAATTTGTGCCTCAGCTTCAAACTGACCAGGAAAAAGAACATTTAGCGGAAAGATACCATGCTTTGAAAAAAGAGCTCTGAAGCAACCCAGATTTTTTCACCAAGGTCATTGCTGATGACGAGACATGCTGTGATTCTTAGGACCCCAAAGGCATACATCAATCAAGTCAGTGGAAGATGCCATGGTCACATTGTCCAAAAATGCAGATAAAGTACAATCAAAGATCAAAATGATGATCATTGTTTTTTGTTAATCTGAGGGACATAGTACAGCTGAAATTTGTCCCACCGCGTCAGAATGTTAAACAAACACTTTATTTTAAAAATCAGAAAAAATTGTGTAAGAGTGTGCACCAAAAAGGCCTGATTTGTGGCAGACTGGGGAGTGGAATTGCTCCCACGACAATACACCTGTTCACACAGTCATCTCAGTATGTCAGTTTGGGGCAAAAAACAGAATACCCATTTGCCCCATGCACCTGACTCCCCTGACATCGCTGCAACTTTTTGGTTTCCGCAAATGAAGAGGGGACTGAAAGGAGAGCAATTTGACGACAAGGATGAGGGGACGAAAAAAATGAGGGAGAGACTGCCAGCCATCTAAACAGTTATGTTTAAAAATGTTTCCAAGAATGGAATCACTGATTTGGGTATCCCCCTCATACATAAAAATTATTTCACTATAACACCAAAAAGTCTCAGTGATCAGCAGGTGGATTCTAGTGTAAGTGCTTTCTTCAGCATGCTGTCTACAGATAAAATCATCCTAGGCTGAATATCATGAGGTTTCATAGAGGTCTCAAGTGATATCAATTTAAATCCAAGCATAAAGAAGTAGAGTAATGTGTCCTTTATGTAACTGTCAACTTGCGAAGGGGTGGAGTCCAGCCTGCCAATCAGGATGTGTTAGTCTGGGTGGGCTACAGAAACAAATCCATAGATACTCATATGTGTACGGGAGAGCTTTATATAAAGGGTAATTTTACATTAAGAAAGCATCCCAACCCAGTTCAGTCCAGCCCATTAATCTAATATCAGCCCATAAGTCTGATACCAATCTATAAAGTCCTCTGCAGATGGATGAAAACATGAAATGATGCCAATTTTAGGATGATCACAGGCCAGTGGATAAAATATCTTTGGATCCAGTGTTGTTGTAAGCATCTCAGAACTGGCAGGAGTCGCCGCAGGGCTTTTCCAGCTTCCAGGATTACATCAGGGTAAGTCGGTGTGGCTTCTCCTAAGGGATGTCTTGCAGGGAGTCAGCATAGAGAGAGAAAAAAGTGTCTCCCTGCCTCCAAGGAGGGAAAAACAGATTTCCCAGAAGCCTTACAGGAAGGCAATGCTGACAAAGAAACTGCATTAGCTATCACCCAATTGACAGAGTCAACTGTACCCCTTCACTCTTAATCCTCTCAAGACTCAAATTGACACCAGATTATGTAACTACCACGCAGGTAATAGTGTGGGTATGGCCTTTTCCCAAAGACTCTGTGGACTACATTCTTCCTCCTAGGAAGTGCAACATACATTTTTCTGCATCATTTTCCTGCTGACAAGACACATGGAACTATGTTGATGGAGCTATGTTGATGGAGCTGGAGCCTTGTAGCTGGAGGAGCCACATGGAGACCCACTCAAGCACTGAGATGCTTCCACTGCCAAAAGATCCACAAGACCTGCCACCCACTGGCCTGTGATCTTCCTGCATTTGGCATCATTGCATGTCCTCTGTTACTCTGAAGAGACTGGTTATAGACTGGTTTTGGACATATGGGCTAATATTGGAATTATGGATTGATGGTAGGAAGACAACTCCACTTTGTTTTACTTTAAACCCTTAAATATTTTTGTTTTAAACTTTGTTTTGAAAATGAACAAATGCAGGGAAAAACAAGTACAAGGTTAGGAATTCAGAATCATCTTATTTGTCAAAGTAAACAAACTTCAGATGCCCATTGGTCGAACGGATCAAAGCTACAAGATAGGGCCATGGATGTGATATGTGACTAAGCAGAGCTGTTTACCTTAATGTATAAAAACCCCACCGGTGGCAGAAGGGCTTTGGAGCTTATTTGACTCAGAGAGGACACCACGCCACACTGAGCTCTCCACTGGTAAGGAAGCCACCTAAGATGAATTGAATTGCCTGATCTGTGAGTGTGTGTGACAATTTTTAAATTAGAATGTATACTGCTTATAAAATGTGTTATCCCTTTCATGAATAAACGTGTGAATTAAGCATCATGACATGTCTCAGGGCTTAGTCTTTTTTGTGTGCTCAAGACATGCCTGAATCTGAACTGGGCTCTGTTGTTTTCTTGATATATAATTCCTATTTGATTTAAATCTCTATCATATACAGATGAATTTGTTTCTCTAGTCAGCCCAGACTACTAACAGAAGGACTATATTTAATTTTTCTCAAGAGAAAATGTTTATTTATCTCTCTCTCTCTCTCTCTCTCTCTCTCTCTCTCTCTCTCTCTCTCTCTCTACCTCCCTCTCAGCACAAAGCATAAGGTACATCAAAGGAAGTATCCCCCTATTTGGGCATAAATTATGTCCATTACAGATTGAACCAATTATAGATTTTTCACATTTCAAAGAAAGATGAACCCATAAAATAAAGAAAATATTATTTTGTCTTCTAATTCACAAGCCCCTTTCCTCATTGGCTGAGAACTATGGGGTTAAGTATTATTCCTGAGTCTCAACTAAGAGTTTCCCTCACCTGCCCCGCAGAAGCCACCATCCCTATGCTCATTCCTCTATCCTCCCCACTCACATCACCACCACCACTTTCTTAATTAACTGGGTTCCCATATTCCATAAGCCAGGTGCCTAAACTCTAGTAATAGATCTCCCACTCACTCACTGCCATCAAGACAAGGTATCATAGCTATCCCCTGTGGGTTTCTGATACTGTAAATATTGACAGACAAATAATGCCAATTTTGAATTGCTAACCATGAGGATCACAGCCCCACGCATAACCACTACAACATCAGGACTCCATAGTGATTGTCCTAGTGGCAATCAGTTGGTGTCCCGGTTGTTTAGTAACTACCTTAGCCTTTTCTCTCTGTTTTCTGAAGATGGACCAGGCCGGTGACTTATTTCTTACAGAAAGACCCAGTGCCTGGAGAAGAACATCATGCTAGGTTTTACAAAAGGAGAAATAATTCTAGTTGAGATAAACTGGCATGGAAGCTCTACAACGTGTTCAATCACAGCAACAATAGTGAGGCTGGCACAGGACAAGGCCACCTTCAGATCTGCTGTGCCTGGGTATCACCAGGAGTAAGAACTGACCCAATGGACCCCTGACAACACATATTGTCTGTCAAGTATCCTTTCTCTATGCAAAGACTCTCGACTTCAACCTGCTGCTTGGTTCTGACTTTCTTCTATACTTAAACGTCTCTTGAAAACTGACACTCTTTGAAATGAACAGTCAAATTTCTTCAAGGCATCTTTACAAAAGACAATATCAAACACAACCTGCCAAGACATTAAAATCTACAATAAGGTTATATAAATTATAATATAGGCGGATACTTGTCCCCAAAAGGAAAGGGCTCTCAATGCCATCAACCATGTTAGCGTTAGAATGAGCCTTTAGTCAATTTTCTATGAGATTTTGACACTAAAATTTAAAGTAATTTATTGTTGTTATCAAAGTAATTTGAATTTACAAAAGGGCTTCTTCCCTGTGAATTTTTTCATCTTGTTGAAAAGGAAGAACCAAGACAAACACCCGAAAATCATAAGAAACTGTTCTCTAGATTTTATAGAAAAATACAACAGCTCAGCAACAACAAGAACAACAACGAAGACACAAACAGATACTTCTCCAAAGAAGACATTCAGATGCTAGAAACAAATGAAGAGATGCTTGAGATGGTGGATTATTAAGGAGATGCAAATAAGAAATGCATTGAGTTACCCCCTACCCCTGGCACAGTGGCAGTCAGGTTGGATACCCACCCGATAGAGCATTTGTACTCGAGCTGCCAAAGTGAGACTGAATCGACTCAGTGGCAATGCGATTTATTTAGTTCTTGGAATACTGTCTGAGAGACTTGACCTCCTTTACAATCCATGTTAAAACTACATTACACTCCCATGGATGTGGCTCAGAAAGGGATCAGGAAGTTGACACATCAAAAAAATGTATATTCTCAGATGAGGAAAATCAAATACTGTTATTTAAAATGACCTTTTGTTTATTTTGGAAGCCCTGGTGGCACTGTGAGAGAAGCATTGGGACACGAGGTGGGCAGTGCAAATCCATCAGCTACCCATCTGAGAAAGATGCGGCTATTTGCTCCTGTAATGATTCCAGCTTCAGAAAATCTATGTAGGATCGCTATGAGTTGGTATCCACTCAATGGCTGTTGGTGTTGGCTGCTTGATATATCTTTTTGCTTAAAGTCCCGAGACCAAGTCCCTGCCATCTAATCAATCCTGATTCATAGAGACCCTATAGGGTAGCACAGAACTTCCTTGTGGGTTTCCAAGGCTGTAAATCTTTAGCAGAGTAGAAAGACTCATCTTCTCCTGTAGAGCTGCTGGGGATTTTGAACTGCTGACCTGTGGTTAGCAACTCACCTCCTAACACAGTATCCAACCAGGACGCTTCTAAAGGATGTGCCTGTACACCCTGAAAGAATTAGGGTGCTAACGTGTATAACTTTTAGAAAGACAACATGAATAATACTAGTGTGAAAAAGATTGTGAACTGCTGAGCTGACTATTCAAAGTCTCATCCTTCACTTATGCAAATCCACCTCCTAAAAATTTATTCTGATCACTGCCCTTGATGTTCATTCTCAAATTATGCATTTTCTCCCTCTGATTCTGTTTTTGTTGAGAGAGAATGTTGTGGATAAAGTAGCTTGTGCTCAGTACATTCTCAAAGTAGCAGTCATCGTCCAATTTCTTTCACATTTTTGTTGGTAACAATTTGTCCCAGGGTACAATCTGCATAGAGATTGTGAACTACAGAGACTCTCAAAGGATTCTGATGATCTGTTGCCGCATAAAAAATGGGTAGTCTAAGGTTGAGTGGCTTACACCCTTTCTGTAGTTAAACTGCCTGGTTCTGAGAGAAGAATATAGCCAGGAAACACCATTGACTTTATTCATTAGGTCCAAGGGCTCTGCTGAGATGGCTTGAATGACTTGGTATTGAATGGGTAAAAGTTAACAGAGTCATTTTTTGCTCTAGCTCTTCCCATGGCCCTAGCTTCTCCATATGGTTAGCATATGCTTCTTCAATAGAGACATCTCAGCATACGTATGAATATGAAGATAGAGAGACCTGTAGGGAACTGCACATCCCTCAGCTCTGGATCAAAGCCATATACAACCTTCATGTATTTGCTCTCGGTTTTCTGCCATTTAATTTGTGCCTAATGGTCTTCCTGCCTTTGTTTCCCCTGTGGACATTAGTTACTTGACCTTTGCTAGGATTGGTGATCAATTGCTAGGAGCCGCTATGCTCATTGGACAACACAAACCTGGCGGCACTTCCACCAGTCACCCGGTATGCCTCATTAGCATGCGGACCTATTTGAGCACAATTGCCCGCCATTTATTCCTTATTTGGTAGGTGTGTGACTATTGGATACCCCAGCTATACCTTATTTCCATATGACGTGGTGCCCACCTTTCGCTGGCTATTTAAGTCTCTGCTCTCAGCTCAATAAACAAGAATTGATCAGACTCCTGTCTTGTCTGGATTTTCCAAGTCTCTTGCCCATCTTCATTCCCAGTCCCTCTTTCAGTTACCCACATTGTTGATGACCCGCGGGATGGGTCAGAGACCAGCAGACCAAGGTAATAACTTCTAGTGTTTTCTTTTGTTTTTGAATATAGGCCCCAAAATGGTATTAACATTATCTCTCCCAGGGTGTAAAAGCTTGATCAAGGGCTTGATCAGGACATGTGACCGAGAACTACTGGAACCCAAATGAAGACTGAGAATGATAGTAGTACATGAGGAAAGTAAAAGAAAATAGTGGAAAGAACTAGGAGGCAAGGTGCATTTATAGAGGTCTAAATACAGACATGTGTACAAGTAAATATATTTACATATGATGTTGGGCAATATATTTATGTGCATATATTTATAGGCTTAGTATTAAGATAGCAGGTGGACATTAGGCTTCCACTCAAGTACACCCTCAATGCAAGAACACTTTGTTTTCTTAAACTGGAATTCCATGACGCTCACCTTCCCAACACAATTGCTGACAAAGACAAAGCGGCTGCATAAGCAAATGTGGGGAAGAAAGCTGATGGTGCCTGGCTATCAAAAGATATGGCCTCTGGCGTCTTAAAGGCTTAAAGATAAACAAGAGACCATCTAGCTCGGAAGCAGAAAAGCCACATGGAAGAAGCACACCAGCCTGGGTGATCCAAAGGTGTCGATGGGATCAGGTAGCAGGAATCAAAGAACAAAAAATCATATCATTGTGAATGAGAAATAGTGGGGCGTGGGAACCCAAATCCCATCTGTAGAAAACTGGACATCCACTTAAAGAAGGATCATGGGGAAGAGATGAGCCTGTCTGGGTGCAGTGTAGCAATGATGAAACATACAACTTTCCTCTAGTTCTTTAATGCTTCTTCCTCCAGATTATCATGATCCCAATTCTACCTTACAAATCTGGCTAGCCCAGAGGATGTTTACTGGTACAGATCGGAACTTGAAACACAGGGAATCCAGAACATATGGATCCCTCCGGACCAGTGGTGAAAGTAGTGATATCTGTAGGGTGGAGGGAAGGTGCAGTAGAAAGGGGGAACCAGTCAAAAGAATCTCCATATAACCCCCTCCCTAGGGGATGAACAACAGAAAAGTGGGTGAAGGGAGATGTCATACAGTGTAAGACATAACAAAATAATAATAATTTATAAATTATCCTGGGTTCATGAGGGGTGTGTGTGTGATTCAGGAGCTGATGCCAAGGGCTCAAGTAGAAAGAAAATGTCTTGAGAATGATGACAGCAACAAATGTGCTTGACACAATGGATGGATTGATGGATTGTGATAAGTGTTCTATAAGCCCCCAATTCAATGATTTTTAAAAAATTAAAAACATCATCTTTTTTTTTATGGAACGGATGATTTTATTTTAGAATGCATGTCTTGTCAGTGTTGTAATGAGCTCTAAATTACAGAACATTAACACCTAAACCCAAAGAGTTTGAAAACCGATGGTGACTTCATGTATAAAAGCCAAGGCTGGGGGATGTCTTGAGCAAGTTTGACACCCCTAGCTGAAGGAATATGGGGCAGTAAGGCACACAGTAAACGGAAAGGACTCAGGGGGGATCATTCACATGGGATTCACCATGAGACCTGGGAGAGTGGCCAGTGATGGAAGCTTGTGGTTCCAGATAGGCTGTGGTCCATGTAGAAGTAGGAAAGCAATCCCGGGTCTGGCTCTCGGCGCCATTGCAAGGTGGTTGTTGGCAACCATATCTCAGGTGAGGTGCCTTCCATTATCCTTTGGGATGTAGAAAGGCCTCTCGATTCCGTTAATTTGTGGGCTGTGGTGACCCTCAGTCGTGTGGGAGAGACAGGGCCTTCAGAAAAGTGGCTGGGATGTGGAATCAGAAGGACCTAGAGAAGTCAAGGCTAGCCTCATGGTGTGAAGTGCGAGTAGGTTCCGGGTAAGAGCTGGTCTCAGAAGGCTGGTTGGAGGTGGCCGCAATGAGCTAGTGGGTGCAGGAAGGAGCTGCTGGATGGAATGATCTAGCTGATGAGAGAGGACGGCCCAAGCTGGTGGTGGAAATATCGCACTGTTAGGGGTGGGTGGTGGGTGGAAGAATGGGTATGGGCCAGTGAAAGGTTGAGCTCCAGGGTGAAAAGACTGAGGTGCTGGGTGAGAAACTGCATCTCCTCAATGGTCAGCTGGTTCTGGTGGGTCTCCTGGGTGTCAGGACTCAGCTGGTGTGTGGCTGGAGGTTCTGTGCAGGGGCCATCCAGTCTTGGTCATGACCGCAGTTCATCGGTTCTACTGATGACAAGTTGCCAAAGGAGCTGCTTGGAGGGAGCTGGCAGGATCACGGGTCCCCTGGCAAGTCACAGGGCACCTGGGCATGGAGAGACTCATCTGAGGCCCCTTGGTCTTGAGGATTCTGATTTCCATTCTGGTGACATTCTCTAGCCAGCTTTGCCCGGCGGTTCTTGAGCCACACCTGCACTTGCTGCCCCTCCAGACCCAGCCTGTGGGCCAAGTAAAGCTTATCACTGGAATCCACGTGCTGCTTCTGTTCAAAGAAGGTGGTCAAAACCTCCACTTGTTCCAAGGTGACCATTGTATATTTCCATCATTTGCACTGTTGGGAAGGCTTTGGATCTCCAGAATCAGGGTCCCTATCAGCCTGCTGGCCTCCAGATGCACTCTGCTGCCTGCTCCTTTTCCCCATCATGGTTGGACAGTTGAGTCTTTCCACTGTTCAACATTATCTCTTGTCAGGAGAGCCAGCCCCTAACAAATCATCACAGGCCCATAAGGCACAACTGTATAGCGATAACATGTGAAGATTATGATAGAGAATAAGAGAGATAGAAGAGAGAGTGAAGTAAAGGTGTCAGACACATTTCATGGTAGCATGCTTTCCACAGCTCTGCTTGGTGGTCCAGGTGGGAATGTGGAAGGTGGGAATGGCAGGATAGAGGCATTGGGGAAGGAGGACAGGGGGCGAGGGGACAGGGGAGAGAGCGACCAGGGGAGAGAGAACCAGAGGAGAAGGGAAGGGGGAGAGAGCGTCTTTATAGTTTTGTGGCTATATGTATTTAGCTATAAGATATGCATATTCAGTAGTTACATGTGTCATAATGTGGGTGGTAATCACAATAAAGCCCCTGTTGCTCATAGGTGAGCAAATCCAATACCTGCATAGGGAGAAGGCAATGAAGGGTGGGGGGGGGCGGGTGGAAAACTGGGTGGGAAGAGATAATCAAGGAATGGCTGCCTCTACAAGGAGGCAGAATCAACCGGGTGCTCACTTTAAGGCAGCATAGCTATTGGAGAAGAATCTGCGGGAATGACATATTATCATTTCCCACAATCTCTCCCCTTCTCTATAAATCAGCACACTGACATGACATTCCTGCTTTAGCTAAATAGAAAATAGGCCCCCCTGACTCTCCGAATGGCCTAAATGTTTTCCACTCTCTAAGTGGAAGGTCCGAGGTTTGAATCCACTGTGAATTGCCTTGGAAGAAAGGCTTGGCAATCAACTTCAAAAGAATCAGCCATTGAGGATCCTATGGAGAATGATGCTGATCTAACACACACAGACTCAGTAGACCTTGGAGTCAGCTCAACAACGAGTGGTTTTCTCTCAGGGAGAAGAGGACATTTCATTTTGGACATTCTTAATCCAGCACAGTCCCACCACCTGCCTCAAATAGTTTACACTGGCCCTCAAATAAAATTCACTTATTTCTCCTGCTAGTCTTCCTAAAATTTCATCACATTACAGCAACAGTTCAAGGTATAGTTCTTTTCATCATGTCAAGGTGCAAAAGAGCTTTCTGCTTATAATTCCTAAAGTATGGTTTCTTTAAGAGCTGGAGGACTTTTAGCTACTAACACGTCAAGTTATCTCTTCATTAAACACTAAACATACAATGGTTAAATAGAATACCATAACTATATTACACAGTACCATTCATAAAGAAGACAGAACAGTCACAAAGAACCTAGGTAAACTACCCCCAGAAACCGAACAAATTGTTCTCTACAATTTATAGAAAAATTCAACAGCTCAGCATCAAGAACAGCAAAAGCAGACATGAACAGACACTTCTCCAAGAAGACATTCAGGTGCTAGAAATGCATGAAGAGATGCTTGAGATGATGGATCATTAAGGAGAAGCAAATCAGAACTACAGTGAGGAACCGCCTCCCCCTGGCACAGCGGCAGTTTGTCTTAAATCTAGTTAGACTCCATTGTCTAATTCTGTCCTCTACATCCAGGCTCATGAAATGAAAAATGATGGTAAAATTCTCTTTAAAATTTATGAGGGGACTATAAAATTCTTAGAAAACAACATGAAAAGTTAATGTTATTTGTCCATAAATTCTTATAAATTCTTTTGTGAAAAGATTTTATATGATCTTAAGGCACAGTGGTCAGAGAACGAGGTCTGCATGATATCAATGTGCTTGAATTTATGTAGATTCAACTTATGCCCCAGCAAGTGTTCTATTTTCGTAAATGTGCCATGTGGATTTGAATAGAATGTGAATTCTTTTTTTGTTTGGTAGAGAGCTCTGTAGATATCTATCAGGTCAAGTTGTCTAATTGCAGTGTTTAGATCTTTAGTCTCCTTGTTGAGTTTCTCTCTGAGTGACCTTTCTTAGAGAGCAGTGGATTGAAGTCACTTACTATAATTGTTGAGGCTGTGATTTCTCTTTTCATCCTTTGCAGTGTTTGCTTGACATATTCTGCTGGGAGCTTGTTTGGCTTGGTAAGTAAATGTTTACAATGCTTGTTGGTTCTTTATGTAATGCTTCCTTGAGCATTATATACTGTCCATCCTTATCTCTTTATATGGTGTGCACTTGAGGTCAATTTTATCTGAGATTAGGATTGTAGCCCCCACCATTTTTGAATTAGAGTTTGTCTGATATTGTCTACAGCCTTTGATTCACAACCTGTTTTTTTATCTCTAATGTTGTGATGTGTCTACTGTAGGCAACAGACTGGGGGTTTCTGTTTTCTAATTAGCCAGTCTATTAGCCTCTGTCTCTTAAGGCCGGAGTTCAAACCATTAATATTCAGGGTTATTACATCTCTCTGTGGACCCTGTGATGTCATTTTATCTCTCTCATGTTGGGTGTTTGCTACCTCCCTTTCTTTTCTATGGGTTGTGCATATGTGTGGTTGGGATTCATTCTTGCATTGTTTCCATCCTTGAGCCAGTTATACCTTGGGGCTGTTTTCCCTTTGATGGTCTCTGGGTGGAGTTGTTCTGTGTGGTGGTCTCTTGTATGTGCTTGGTGAGTGTTGTTCTTCTGCCCATACTGCATCAGTGAGGATCTTTTGTAGTGCTAGGTTACTTTTAGCATATCCTTTGAGGCTTTCCTTGTCCAGGAAGACTCTCATTTCTCCATCAATTTTGATAGATAATTTGACCGGATAGAGTATTCTAGGGTTTGCGTTGTTTTCCTGCAATTTTTCTGAATATTCTGCTCCACTCTCTCCTCCTCTTCATAGTGTCTGCTGACAGATCTGAGTATAGTCTTATCTACTTACCTTTATATGTGGTTGCCTGTTTTTCCCTGCTCTCATAATTTTCTCCTTTTCCTCAAAGTTGGATAGTTTAACAACTATATGTCTTGTTGACTTCTTCTGGGGTTTCAATCCAGCTGGTATTCTTTAGGCCTCCTGGATAGTTGCCTGGTTTTCATTCTTAAGTTAGGGAAATTTTCCTCCAAGCATTCATTCCATCACTATTTTGATGGTGTTCATTCTCATAGTATCAGACTTAGCTCTGAAGTTTTCTTCAGCTACTCTGGTGGACTTGTTGGACTTTTTCTCATATTTATTAATTTCTGCTTGTGAATCCTTTAGGTCACTTGTGCGGTTCTCTGCCTTCTCCATTGTCTGGGCGTAGTCTGTGAGTTTGCTATTAGTTTTTGTTATCTCACTCTTTAACTCCTCTATTTCCCTTTGGTGCAGGGCTTTTATTTCCTCTATCATTTCATCCTTTTTCTGTAATGCTTCCCTCATGACCTGCATGACTCTAAGCAGCATTCTGAAGATTTATTTCTGTGGGAGGTCAACCTCTGCCTTTTCTATGACTGCTATTAAGTCCGGATGGTCCTCCGGTATTGGATATTGTTTCTCTTTTCTTGTTGAAACTGTGGAAGCAGCTTGCTGTTTTTTGGGGGTTGATTTGTTGGAAATTGGTGCCATTTTCCCGGGTGTCTCAGAGCCCTAAGCTCTCTCTTTGGGAGATTCAAGTTGGAGTTTCAGCTGGTTGACTTTAGCCAGCTATCTTGCAGGGTTGTGTTTCACGTTTGTCCTGCTGGGGATTCCCTCTCGCCTTGGCCTATGGTTTGTGCTGCAGTCACCTTTAGGCCCCCTTAGGGCCTGTTTGCAGCTGTGGACGCTGTGGTCTGATAGAAAGTATTGGCCCCAGTTCAGGGGAGCATACTTGGGGGCGGGTGTTGGGGATTGGGTGATCTGTTTCTGGCTAGGAGCACTTTCCTCAGGTAGGCAGGTGGGAGGGGCCCTTTCGACTGGTGTGCAGATGCACCCCTTGGAGCCCAAAGAGTGGGACAGAGTGAGCAGGATGAAGGGCGAATGCAGTGAGGAAGCCTCAATGGCTTGGGTTCCTATGCCACCGCTACAGAAAATTCCGCCAGTTTGGGGTCCTCTGCCTGGCAGTCCTGGAGCCGTGTATCAGGATTGGCAACTCGGCATGCATGCGTGTTTGTGCCCCACACCCAATCGGGCGTGCACGCGTTTAGAGGGTTGGGGTGAGATGCCCAGTGAGAGGGCTGGCTGGAAGATCTGCAAGGAGGGCAGTGACGGCTGGGCACCTCTGGGCTGAAACCTCTGAGCGTGTGGCAGGTCTGATTTGTGATTCCCACAGAGCACTAAGGCAGGACCACAGCCCCTGCCTTCCGCCTGGTTTCCATGCTGGCGAGTGCCTCCTGGGAGAAGTGGAAAGATCTGGCCCTTTGGACCGCGAGGGGTGCCCGGTGGGGTCTGGATCTACAGGAGGTGGGGGTTATACTGGGTGTAATACACACAGGGACCCTGGACACTCTGAGGCAGGATCGGGTTACTGACTGGAAGTTTTGCTGGAGCGCCGAGGCAGGCGCAGCCTCAGCCATGCACCTGACTGCCCTTTGGCACTGGTCCCAGCAGAGCGGGCGCCCCAAAGGCCGCACCAGAGAGTACAGGTGTCCGCATAGAGCTCTGGTGATCAGGAGGGGGTTCACCTGTGGGTCAGAGAGATGTTGAGTGGTCTTGGAATCGAACAGACATATTTTATGCCTCTACTCCGCCCCCAACTCTCCCCACTCATCAATATCCTCGGAGCTCCAGGCGTGAGCTACCTATCTGGCAGCCATCTTCCCGTCTGATTCTGTTTCTGTTGATGGCAGAGAGTATTATGGGAAAAGCAGCTTGTGTTCTGAACTGTCTCAAAGAAGCAGTCATAGGTCATTTCCTCTCACATGGTTGTTGGTGAGAAGGTGTCACAGGGTACACTCTGCATAGAGACTGTGAAATATAGAGACTTTCAAAGGGTTCTGATCATCTGTTGCTGCATAAAAATGGGTAGTCCAAGGTTTAGTGTTTTATACACTTTATGTATTGAAACTGCCTGGTTCTGAGGGGCGAGTACAGCCAGGAAACACCATTGACCTTATGGGTTGAATGAGTTAGCATTGAATGGGTGAAAGTTAACTGAGTTGCTCTTTGCTCTAGCTCTTCCCATGACCCTCGCTTCTCGATGTGGTAAGCATAGGCTTCTACAACAGGGACACCTCAGCACATTTATTTATATGAAGTTAGAGAGACAAAGAGACCAAAATAAAAACGTCTAGTGTTTTGTTTGGTTTTTCACTATAGGCCCCGAAATGGTATTAACATTATCACTTCCAGGGTGTAAGAGGCCTGATAGGGCTTGATAAAGGGAATGTGACCCAGAGGAAGTACTGAAACCCAAATGAAGATTGAGCATGATAGTTGGACAAGAGGCAAACTAGGAGGCAAAGGGCATTTGTAGAGGTCAAATATAGGCATGTACATAAGTAAATATATTTACTCCACACGTTTCTTTGAGACAGTCTCCTCTCAGGCTTAGACCCAACTTCAACAATGATTAAAATGCTCAAAACTTGATGTGATGATCATTGCACAACTCTTTGTAATAGATTTAACCCATTGGGTAGCAGGGTATGCTAAGTATATGCCAATAAAACAGGTGGAAAAGCATACAAATGTGAAAATAAATGCTAGCATAGCAATACAGAAAAATATAGTGAGGAACCTTTACAAGTCATAAACAGAGGCACACTTGAGGTGCAAGAGGTGGAGCACTGTGCCCTAAGCACCACATGAAGAGGTGTGCTGCTGAGCAGTTTCCATTCACCGTCACAGTTTCCATTCCCTGCTGTCAGAGATCACTATGCATTTTAAAAACCAATAGGATCATACGTGAGAGACTCCCTGGGTAAAGGCAAACTGCGTGGTCTTGTTCTGCTGAATTACGAATGAGAAGTAATTAGAAAAAATTATTATGAGGAAGCAATGATAGACCAATTTTCATCAATAAAAGCAAGAAATTTGCAGGTCTATTTTTCAATAGTGCTATGATCTGTTAAGTAAAAGTAAAAATATAAGCTTGGCGTATTGACTAGAGAAACAAAGTAAGAGAAACTCACATATGTGTCAGAGAGATCTGTATATCAAAAAAAATAATTGTATATCAAGAAACCCTCCCAGCCCTGTCCCACTCAAGTCAGTAATTCCAATACTAGTCCATAATTTCCTCATCACACTCATGCAGTCACATGCAATCATGCAGAATGCAGGAAGATCACCCATCAATGGCTGCACAGTGTTGTGGATCCAATGCAGTGGTCACATCACAGAGCTCTGGCAAGTCCCACTGTGGTTCACTAGCAGAAGGTGAAGGTAAGGACAAAGGGGAAAGGTTCCCAGGCTCCTGATTATGAGAAGGCCACATCCACAAGGAGGCGCCATCAGTCTGTGACCTGATTGACAGGTTGAATACCAGCCGTACACTTTTATATATCTTCAAGTTCACATGAAAATATATAACTACCACACTTGCTTTATATTATTAATGGATTTTATAGTAAAAAACTTTTACTGAGAGATGTCTGATGTTTGGACAAGGGCACAGCTGCAGTACTTGTCATAGACTTTATTTATAGACATAATTCTGATCTTTGAAACTCTTTTTATTTTGTGCTTGAAAATGATTGTGTAGCATATCTTTAAAATCTTATGTTCCTCATACTCCGGCATGGAGAGTCCAACAGTCTTCATCTTAATCATATGACATGCTATGTAAAGTGGCCCTCTTATCTTTTTCATTTTTCTACCAAGAATCTTTAACTAAGAATTCAAACAGAAAATAGATGAAAATCTATCTACATAGAAGTGGGAAAATGAACTAATAATTTGAGTAGACATTAATCAATGTGATTTCTTAAAAGTTTTCCAAATCTAAGATTCAATGAGTCTAAAACAATATCTAAATTATGATCCTAAAAATCACCCAATCCAGGTTATATTGGCTTTGTGATGAAGCAAGAAGATAGACATTGTTAACCTAAACATGCATTTACTTTGCAATGAATATATTGACCTATAGAGATCACCATTATTTATTGGGGGTCCCTATATCTGCATGGCAGTTTTTGATACTTATCAATAATTTTCCTGGTGAACACCAATAAGTTGAAATTTCCAGTAATCAGACGTCATCATTAGTTCAGCTCAACAGAAATACATTGTACAAGAAACTCCATGTAATTGTTCATCTTGACCCCAAGGTATTTGCAAGGAGTCCCAAATGCCCAAAGCACCCTAGGATCTCTCTGCTCATGCCAGAGGAACAGTCTCTTCACCTCCTGTGGCCAAAGGAAGATTAATAGGGCCTTATTTTCTTCTCTCCACAGACCATGTTTTACAGAGCATGACTGACTCGCAGACATCGCGGAGTCTCCTGATTAGTAGCTACTCACATTGACAAGGTCTACCTAAGCTTAGGGTGGGGAGATTCCTGGATGTGCTCTGGTTTGCACTGTAGAAGGGAATTTTCAGAATCATGGAAAAAGAATAAATTACAGAGCATGACTAGATATGATAAAGCCCACTGTCATTAGATTCATAAATACTGATATTTAAATTTAGCAGAAGATGTAAAAAGTTTAAAGGAAAATTAGAAATTCACACAAGAATGTTTTAAACGGTTTACATTACAGAAAACGTGTGGAGTTCAAAACTCATGTCCCAGCAATATGTTTCTTTGTGCGGTGATCAAAGAGCACATGTTGGACGAATGAACCATGGGATGGCATCATTTAATATTTCTTCTATTCTTATGGTTCATTGACTTTAAAATCCACTTTTAATACATGTGAGGTCCTTTCTACACTAGATATCACAGATAGATTGCTTAAACATGATAGAACATAGTGGAAGGAAAAATGAGAGATCAAGATAATTTAATGCTAGAAAATCACTTTTCATAAAGTAAACATTAAAAATACCTCATGACCTACACATAAGGCAAACAACAGAAAAATGGGTAAAGGGAGACAAGGGTTGAGGCAACATATGAAAAAATAATAATTTATAAATGATCAAGGGGTCATGAGAGAGGGCATGCTCGGGGTGAAGGGGGTGTGATGAGGAGCTAATACCAAGGGCTCAAGTAGAAAGAAAAGGTTTTGAAAATGGTGATGGCAACAGATGTAAAAATGTACTTGACATAATGGATGCATGCATGGATTGTGATAAAAGTTGTAAAAGCTCCCAATAATTTTTTTTCATGCCCCATTTCGGTCTTCTCTGTCTCCACTAAGGCAGCCCCCTTGGTCACGCAGTATGCTGGTGTTTGAGGGACACTCCCTGCTTCAGATTTACCATCAGCATGAATCATGAAATGTTAGCCAAACTTCAGGTTCGGGTCCAGATATGGGACAAGGGTACAGTTACAGAAATATGAAGTTAGTACATATAACAGCTACCATTGATGACAAAAAGCTTTGCAAATCTCTTTAAAAATTGGCTATGAGCATCATGGGTCTTAAATGCTTGAAGGTAAACAAGCGGCCACCCTGCTCAGAGTCAACAAAACCAAATGGAAGAAGCACACAACTCCGTGTTATCACCAAGTATCCAAGGGGTCAGGTACCAGGCATCATCAGAACAAAAAATCATATCGTTGCGAATGAGGTGGGGAGTGCGGAGTGGAGACCCAAAGCCCATTTGTAGGCCACTGGACTTCCCCTTAAAGAAGGGACTCCAGGAGGAGATGAGCCAGTCTGGGTGCAGTGAAGCAACGATGAAACATACAACTTTCCTCTAGTTCCTAAATGCTTCCTCCATCCCCCCCTCCCCCACCGCACACTATCATGATCCCAACTGTAACTTACAATTCTGGCTTGACCAGAGTATGTACCCTGGTACAGATACGAGCTGGAAACACAGGGAATCCAGCGCGTTTGATCCCTTCAGGACCAGTGGTATAGTGGTGATATTGGGGAGGAGGGGGTGTAGGGAATTTGGGTTGAAAAAGGGGAGCCAATTACAATAGTCTACATATAACCACCTACCTGGGGTACAGACAACAGAAAAGTGGGTGAAGGGAGACGTCAGATAGTGCAAGATATGACAAAAATAATAATTTGTAAATTATCAAGGGTTCATGAGGGAAGAGGACCAGGGAGGGAGGGGAAAAATGAGGAGCTGACGCCAGGGGCTTGGGTTGAGAGTGGATGTTTTGAGAATAATGAGGGCAAGAATGTACAAATGTACTTTACACAAATGATGTATGTATTGATTGTGATAAAAGTTGTATGAGCCCCTAATAAAGCAATTAAAAATAAAATTGATTATGAATAACATAGCTGGTATTGAAGAGATAAACATGGTTAAAGGGGATGGAATAAGATTCTTTTCATTTCAACTATCCCAAGGTACAAGTTCCCCTGTCTGCTAACACATTCACTCTTACTGGTCATGCAGGAGCCAAACCAGTCACACATTTCCAGAAATATTAAGTTAGCTTCTTGCTAACAGCTTCCCAAGCCTTAGGAAATGAGCTGAAAACTTCCCAAGGCAAGTGTTGAATAGCAAAACCCCAAACACAGAAGACTTTGATGAGGAAGATGATGGTGTTCCAGATCTCGCAGAAAATGAAGAATGAAGCTAAATAAAATCCTTCCTGCTTTTGGTATGGACTAGATGTAACAACTCAGCTATGTGGTTCTAAAACTTTACAGACATAGAGAACATCACCTGTTACAAGTTCAGTAATATAAATACGTGTATATTAATGATGCTGTTTGTCCAGCAATTTGGTTGTTTGATTTGCATTTTGAACTTCCTCCAAGGATCTAATATTTTGGTCAGACTGTAAAGTTTCGGTGAAGTTTGAGGGTGCGTCAAGGTTTGATTCATCATTTTGTTTGTTCTTGTTTGGGAATTTTGTATCTGAGTGTGTGTATATATGTGTGTGGGCATGTGTGTGTGTACAGTGTAAAGCAAATTGGAAACACTTTTATTTACTCACCCCCCACCCCTTACTCTACTATTATTGTTCTAAACAGATATTTTCTTCACCTGTTTTGCCAAAAGCTTAGTTAAAATATGTAGCATAACATTAAATAAAATATGCAGCATAAACTTAACTGGAATAAAATACTGGCTGTGTTTTTAAAATATACACCCATGTGACCACTCTAGATGCATGTTCTGTTTCATCTTGCCTCATTTTCAATATCTCTGAGTACTCTATTTTTGAATCTCCAAAAATTTGCCCCGTTCAAATATTATCGTATTTTGGCTTTGAATTATATTTAATCTAGTTATAGGAAACATTGAATGAAATACATATAAGTCAGTTATCTTTTACTAAAATATACTATATAGTATTTACTAGAATATACTACAGTGTAA
Organism: Tenrec ecaudatus; assembly: GCF_050624435.1. Taxonomy (NCBI): domain Eukaryota; kingdom Metazoa; phylum Chordata; class Mammalia; order Afrosoricida; family Tenrecidae; genus Tenrec; species Tenrec ecaudatus. Next base: position 308,505,317 of record NC_134530.1, read on the forward strand.
TAGAAAACATATGACCTGTCACTTTTCTGAGAGAAACTTAGAATGTTGCAGCTCTATTTATTTGATATAATAGGTTAATGGTAGTGATTTTTGGTATATTATCAATATAAAATGTGGTCATTATTTTTTCCAATGAATGTTTAGAGATATACATAAATTAAGAATTACTTTCTCATACATGAAACTGAATTATAGAATTGCAATTGCAGAGTGAGGTGAGTGATATAAATTGACAGGGAGATTATTAGAAAATAATGCCGCAGACACTCTTTAATAAACTCATATGAGTGTGTGCTGAATATAAAATTGAGTGTGTACAAAGGATTTATTGTCTACATGTTACATTAGAGCCCTGATGGCACAGCGGTTACATGTCGGGCTGCAGTCCACAAGGTGTGCATTTCAAAAACACCAGAAGCTCCACAGGAAAATAATGGGAATTTATTTTTCTGTAAATAGTGACTTACAGTCTTACAAACAGTGGGGCAGTTCGACCCTGTCTTACAGGGTCACCGTGAGTTGTTATCAACTTGAAGGTAGTCAGAGAAATATATCCCATTAATAAACTTGTAGCTATTTCCTTGTCTTTACTTAAAAATGATGACATAAGAATGACACAATGTCACCTGAAATTGTTCAATATAACTATTAATATTTAAAGCTACTTCGTACGTACAATGATAGACCAGTAATTATTATTTTATGCCTTAACACCACGGAACAAGTGGATTCAACTGATAAATAGCACGTTCTTCCTATGCATCTCCATCTTCTATTGCAGTCAGCATGGCCCTTGCAAGGAGAGAAAAAGTATGACAAATTTGACTACAATGAGTGGATTTCTTCTAGTGACTTTTTCTGGCACTCCTGAGATTGAAATCTTACAGGCTTCTCTTTTTTTAGTCTTCTACTTGGTGGCTTTAACTGGCAATATGCTCATTATCACTGTGACTTCCATAGATCGTGGTCTCCACTCACCTATGTATATGTTCCTGAAGCACCTCTCCTTTTTTGACTTGTGCTACATTACTACAACTCTAACAATATCATTCTTGTACCAATGTCATTCTTTCAACTGTACCAATGTCATTCTTTCATGCACAGTGGCACTATTTCTCCCTGGGGGTGCATACTGCAGTGGTTTGCATTTACTTTCTTTGGTTGTGCTGAGATGGCCATGCTCACAGTGATGCCCTATGATTGCTACATGGCCATCTGCTTTCCACTGCGCTATGAAATCATCATGGACATCAGCACTTGTGTTCATGGAGTCTTAGCTGCCTGGACCAGTGGGCTCATCTCTGGTGTCACGCATACCGCTGCTACTTTCTCCATCCACATCTGTGGTCCCCATGTCATTCACCAGTTCTTCTGCGATGTCACCCAACCCCTGAAACTCTCTTGCTCCTGACAACATCCTGGAGCTTGGGGTCTCTGCCTTCCTGGCTGTCATGGCATTTCTTTGTTCCATATCTATTGGCCTCTCCTACACATACATATTCTCTACTGTGCTAAGAATGCCATCTGCTGAGAGTAGAGCAAAATCCTTTTCAACTTTCCTACCCTATCTGTGTGTGGTCATATTGTACATCTCTATGGGGCTCTTTGAGTTTCTAAGGCTACCCTCTGATTCTCCAACTGTGCTAGAATTTTGTTTATTGTTCGTTATAGAGTTGTGCCCCCAACATACAATACAATGCTTTGCAGTCTAAGGAACAAAGCTATGAAGACTACTCTAAGAAAGATGTTCAAAGAAAGAAAACCCTACCTGTTTTGCTGAGACAAGATTTCAATTCCAACATGGCATACAAAACCAAAATATATTGGAAATCACACAACAAAGATAAGCAAGAAATAAAATCTAAATGAAAAATTGATAGTAGAAGAAGTTGTATAAACTAGCTATCATTGAACAATAAAAATCCTTGAAACACACAGTTACATATCAACAACTCACATTAAAATTGTAGGACTCAGTATCACCGTACAAATCCTATTGTACAGTATGAGCCCCTAATAAAACTTATTTTTAAAAACCTGTTGTAGGAAAATGAAAATGAGTTTTACAGACTGTGAGTTAATCTCTCTTTCTTCTGCCTTTTTATTAGAGTGACAGAATACTCAGTCAATTTGAGAGTACTTCATAATTTTTGCCAACATACACTGCAGTATGCTGTACTACATTGTATGCAAACACTGAGGATCAATATTCTCTGATAATTGATGTGTCCACTAATGTCCTAGGGAAGCAGTGTTTCAGTCAGTAATACACAAAGAATACCCTTTGAAACGTTTCATACATCATTTACATTGCCTCTTCAGATGCAAAGATTTGTATTCCATTAATAATCTGGAACTATTTTTGATAATGTAATAATCTCATGCAGAAGCAATTGCATATTGTTCTACCATTAAATGAAAGAAAGAAGAAAAATAAATAATACTGAAAGAAAAATATGCATGGGAAAAAGGTGTCTTTGAAAATTAATCAAAATATTATATAAATGTATGTGATGATTGAAATTCAAAATTACAAAAATTAATTAAGCACCAGAAATAATACAAAAATAAAAAGCCTCACAAAACCCCCAGAATTCGTATGTTGAAAGAGATATCTAAGGTTTTTCCCTCGCCACAGTTTAAATAAAAAGAAAAGAGAAATGGTTTATATTTTAAAGCATGGTAAATTATGTGGTCCCAAAATTTTAGGGTATGTAATGCATCCAATAATAGTTCCAGAAAATATATATACATTCACTTGTCTGTTTTTTAGGAAAAGAGTTATCAATAATATTCTGAGAAATAACTTCTAAGAGTATTTCCAGAGTTAATGAATACATAAGTCTTTGGGTTTGGGGAGTACAACAACAATTTGCCAGTAGCGGCCCCACTATGAGACAGGACATCCATCACAAACCCATAGACCTACAAGGGACAACACTGGAGACACAGTGTGGAAATTCTGCCAATTTGATCCCACCACACCGACGCAAAACACAAGGCATGCAACAAAACAGCAATGGAAACAGAGCACCTAAATCCCCAGGGAAAACGAAAATAGACTTTGGGGTCAGGGCTTGGCACCCCTTCAGACTTCATAGAGAAACACTCCTAAAGGCCAACAAACAGTACTTGAACTAAATACAAGCTTTTCTTTTTTATTGTCGTTGTGTGCTTTGGTTTGTTTGTTTGTTTTCTCATTGGATGTTTGTTGCGTTTTGTTGTTGTTTTGTTTTCTTTTGTTGCTTGGCGTTACTCTGTCCTATTTTGGTGCATGTTTAGTTTCTCCAGGTCTTTCTAAATAAGTCAGGCTGGATGAACAATCTGGAGGAGAAAACAACGGCACCGACAGTTCTGGGGTAACATGGAGTGGGGCGGGCAGGGCAAGGAAGTGGGAAATTGTTCCAGGGACAATGGAACAACAAGTGATCCAAATGGGTAGTTAGGAGGGTATAGGTGGCCTGGTAGGGTGTGATCAATCGTAATGTAACTGAGAGGAATTATTGAAACCCAAAGGAAGACTGAGAATGATAGTGGGACAAGATGAAAACAAAAGGAACTACAGGAAAGAGTTAGGAGGTAAAGGACATTTATAGAAGTCTAAATAAAGGCATGCACATATGGAAATATATTTATATATGATTGTGGGGAATAGAACTATGTACATATATTTTTATGTTTAGTATTAAGGTAGCAGATGGACATTGGGCCTCCACTCATGTACTCCCTCAATGCAAGAATAATTTGTTCTATTAAACTGACCTTCCATGATGCTCACCTTCCCGACACGATTGCTGAAGACAAAGTGGGTGCATAAGTAAATGTGGTGAGAAAAACTGGTGGTGCCCATCTATCAAAAGATATAGCATCTAGGGTCTGAAAGACTTGAAGTTAAACAAGGGACATCTAGCTGAGAAGCTAAAAAGACCACATAGAAGAAGCACACAAGCCAGTGTTATCACAAGGTTGTGAAGGGATTAGTTATGAGGTATCAAAGAATCAGGTATGAAGCACCAAAGAACAAAAACCATATTGTGAATAAGGGGGAGTGTGGAGTGGGGTCCCAAACCCATCTTCAGGTAACTGGACATCCCCTTACAGAAGGATCACGGGGAGGAGATGAGCCAGTCGGGGTGCAATGTAACAACAATGAAACATAAAACTTTACTCTCCCTGCCCCCCACTACCATGATCTCAATTCTACCTTTCAAATCTGGCTAGACCAGAGAATGTACACTGGTATAGATAAGAACTAAAAACACAGGGAATCCAGGATGGATGATCCCTTCAGGATCAGTGGTGATAGTGGCAATACTGGGAGGGTAGAGGGAAGGTGGGGTGGAAAGGGGGAACTGATTACAGGGATCTACATATAACCTTCTCTCTGGGTAACAGACAACAACTGTGGGTGAAGGGAGAAGTCAGAAGGTGTAGTATATACCAAAATAATAATTTATAAATTATCATGGATACATGAGGGAGGTGGAAGTGTGTAGGGAGGGGGAAAATGAGGAGCTGATGCCAAGGGCTTAAGCGGAGATCAAATGTTTTGAGAATGAAGAGGGCAATGATTGAAAAAATGTGTTTTACAAAATTGTTGTATGTATGGTTTGTAATAAGAGTTGTTTGAGACCACAATAAAATTATTAAAAAATAATTAAAAATTTAAAACTTAGATAATAGAGGTAAAGTGAATTCACAAGTAGTTATAAAATAATGATGTTTTATAATAACCAAGGCTGTTAATATTCAAAACTCACTGTGAAACAAGAATTATTAAAATAATACAAATTTTATGCTAGAAGTTTTATTGGTTTTTTTCACACTTAGGTCTATAATCCATAGATATAGCATTTCTGTATAGTATGAGGTGGATTTCATTGGATATCTCTTTCAGTATATTATTCTGAGATTTGGGTGGGCTTTTTGTTGCATTTTATTTGCTGCTTCATTTATTTTTGTAATTTTGAATTTTAGTCTTTGAATATATTTATATAACATTTTGTTTAATTTTCAAAGGCATCTTTTCTTTGCCCATGTGTATTATTCTTTCCATATTATTTGTGTTTCTTCTTTCATTCATTCTGTGTTAGAACAATATGCATTTGAATCTGTATGAGATTGTTACATTACTTTTTTAAATTTAAGGTGATTAATAGTATACAAATCTTTGCAACAGGGAGTCAATGTAAATGATAAAAAGAAACATTTCAAAGGGTCTTCTTTGTGTATTACTGACTGAAGCACTGTGTTCCATGCGGAATGACATCTTAATAGGATCTTAGTGGACTCATCAATTGTCAGAGAACATTGATCTCAGTGTTTGCATAAAATATGGTACTGCAAACTGCAGTATACATTGGAAAAAATTAGGAAGGACTGTCATATTGCCTAAGTACTATGCCACTCTGATAAAAAGACACAAAAAACTGAGATTGAGTCAGAGTCTATAAAATTCATTCTCATTTTACTACACCAGGATTTGTAGGGTGATATTAGGACCTACAATATTAAAATGAGTTGTTGATATGTAACCCTGTTTCAAGGATTTTTATTGTTCAATGACAGTTAATTTATACAACTTGGACTACTATCAGTCTTTCATTTAGCTTGTATTCCTTGATTAACTTGGTTATGTCCTTTCCAATATGTTTAGATTTTGTCTCCCAAGTTGAAATTGAAGACTTATCTCAGTGAAACAGGTAGAGTATTCTTTCTTTGAACACCTTTCTTAGAGCAGTCTTCATGGCTTTGTTCCTTAGACTGTAAATCATTGGATTGAATGTTGGGGGCACAATTGTATAAAGAACAGTAAGTAAAAAGTCTACCACAGTTGGAGAATCAGAAGGGGGCCTTAAAAACTCAAAGAGTCCAGTAGAGATAAATAATATGACCACACACAGATGGGGCAGGCAAGTCGAAAATGCTTTTGCTCTACCCTCAGCAGATGGCATTCTGAGTACAGTAGAGAATATGTTTATGTAGGAGAGGCCAATAGAGATGGAACAAAGAAATGCCATGATGGCCATGAAGGCAGAGAGCCCAAGCTCTGGGATGTAGTCATTGGAGCAAGAGAGTTTCAGGAGTTGGGTGACATCACAGAAGAACTGGTGAAGGACATGGGGACCACAGAAGTGGATGGTGAAAGTAGCAGCTGTATGCATGACCCCAGAGATGAGCCCACTGGTCCAGGCAGCTAAGACTCCGTGAACACAGGTGCTGGTGTCCATGATGATTTCATAGCGCAGTGGAAAGCAGATGGCCACGTAGCGGTCATAGGACATCACTGTGAGCATGGCCATCTCAGTAGAACAACAGATTACGAATGCAAAACACTGCAGTATGCACTCCCAGAGAGAAATAGTGCCACTGTGCATGAAAGAATGACAAATGGATCTTGGTACAGTCGTGGTAATGTAGCACAGATCCAAAAAGGAGAGGTGCTTCAGGAAGAAATACATAGGTGAGTGGAGACTATGATCTATGGAAGTCACAGTGATTATGAGCATATTGCCAGTTAAAGCCACCAAGTAGAAGACTAAAAAAAGAGACGCCTGTAAGATTTCTACCTGAGGATTGTCAGAAAAAGTCACGAGAAGAAATCCACTCACTGTAGTCAAATTCGTCATACTCTTTTCTCCTTCCAAGGGCAATGCTGACTGCAACAGGAGGTGGGCATACATAGGAAGAACATGCTATTTATCAGTTAAATCCATTTGTTCCGTGATGTTAAGATACAAAGTACTAATTCCTCATCAATCACTGTATGTACAAAGTAGCTTTAAATATGAACGGTTATGTTGAGCAATTTCAGATGACACAGACTCATTCTTATGTCATCATTTTAAGCAAAGGTAAGGACATAGATAAAAGATTATTAATGGCATATATTTCTCTGACTACCATCAAGTCCATGCCAACTCGTGGCGACACTAGAAACCAAGGTAGAACTGCCCCACTGCTTCTGAAACTCTGACTCTTTACAAAAATTCTCATTGTTGTCCTGTGGATTATCTGGGGTTTTTGAACTGCAGACCTTGTGGGATGCAGCCCAACCTGTAACCACTATGCCATCAAGATTCTAATGAGACATATAGACCATAAATCATTTGTAGACACTCAGTGTTCCATTCAGCTCACACTCATAGGTGTTTCTTAAGTAGTGCCTGTGGTATTGTTTACTAATAATCTCACTGTCAATTTATATAACTCACCACACACTGCCACTCACATTTTATAATTCAGTTTAATGTATGAGAAAGTAGTTCTTTTTTTCTAGTACATTGTAGTATATTCTATTAAGTAGTATATAGTATATTTTATTAAAAATGAACTAATCGGCATAACAGTAGATGTGTAACCACAACTGGACTAAATAAAATTTAAAGCAAAATTTGAGTGGGTCAGATTAGTAGAGATTCAAAAATAGAAAGCTCAGAGATTTGAAAACAAGGCAGCATGAACAGAACATGCAGCTAGAGTGGTCACTTGGGTCAGTATTTTAAAAACACAGCCAGTATTTTAAACCAGTGAAGGTTATGCTACATATTTTATTTTGTTTTATGCAACATATGTTTTCTAAAGCATCTGAGTAAAACTGGTGAAGAAAATATCTGTTTAGAGCAAATACAGTAGAAAAGAGGGGGAGGATAAATGAGTGTTTCAAAATTTCCACTGTTCTCACACACCCATACACACACTCAGACACAAAATTTCCAAACAAACAAAAAAACTAATGAAACCCCAAAGCACCCTCAAACTGCACCAAGAATTTGCAGTTTGACCAAAATATTAGATATTGGAAGGAAGTTCAAAATGCAAATCAAACAATCAAAAATTCTGAACAAACATCATTACTATACAAAATATTTATATGACTGAACTAGGAACAGGTGATGTCTGTAAATCTTTGGAATAACATAGCTGCGCTGAGAAATCTAGTCTATGCCAACTTCCCAAAAGCAGGAAACATTTCAGTGAGCTTCATTCTTCGATGCACCATCAAAATTTTCTACAAGATCTGGAACATCAACCTCTTCCTCATCAAAGCCTTCTGTCTTTGGGGTTTTGCTAACCAACACTTACCTTGGGAAATGTTCAGCTCATTTCCTAGACTCGTGAAGCTGTCATCAACAAGCTGACTTAATATTTTAGGAAACATTTCTGTGAATGGTTTGGCTTCTGCATGACCAGTAAGAGCAAATGTGTTAGCAGAGAGGGGAGCTTGAACTGTGGGATAGATGAAATGAAATGAGCGGTGTTCCATCCCCTTTACTCATGTTTATCTCCTCAATACCAGATGTATTATTGACAGGAAATTTTTAAAGAGATCTCTGAAGCTATTTGTCATCAATTGTAGCTGTTCTATGTATCACCTTCATATTTCTGTGAGCTGTACCCTTGTCCCTATCCAGACCTGAGCCTCATGTTTGGTTAACTTTTCTTGATTCATGCTTATGGCAAATCTGAAGCAGGGAGCGTCCCTCAAACACCAGCATGAAGCAAGAACAAGAGGGCTCCCTTAGTGGAGACAGAGAAGACAAACATGGGCCTTTAAAATCACTTTATTGGTGGGGGGTCTTTTTAAAATAATTATTTTCTTGGGGGCTCATACAACTCTAATCACAATCCATACATCCATCAATTGCATCAAGCACATTTGTACTTCTGTAGCCATCATCATTTTCAAAACCTTTTCTTCCTACTTGAGCCCTTGGTATCAGCTCTTCATTCCTCAACCTCCCAACCCCTATGCTCCCTCATTCATTAACCCTTGATAATTTATAAATTATTATTTTATTCATGCCTTGCCCTCATCACTATCTCCCTTTACTCATTTTTATGTTGTCTGCATTATGCGTTTTTCATGTGGCATTTTATTGTTTACTTTACGAAGTGTTTTTCTGACATTACATATTAATGCGTGTTAACAAAATTATATTGTTGCTTATGTAGATTTGTTGTCTATGAAATTATTTTCTTCCATATGCGGATACATGAAACTATTATAAATACCAGTGACATTGATCCCACTCCTTAAACTCACCTTTAAATTCTCTTATGCTTGAAGACCAACGCCTTATAAATATGGAATACACACAAAAAATATCTTGATTGATCATTTTCCTTCCTCTGTTTTCTATCATGTTTAAGCAATCTATTTGTGAGATCTGGTGTAGAAAGTGCCTCACTTATAAGTCACTCTTAAGGTCAGTGAACCATAAGAATAGAAGAAATGTTAATGATGCCATCCCATGGTTTATTCAACCAGCATGTGCTCTTTGATCACCACACAAGGAAAAATATTGCTGGGGAGATGAGATTTGAACTCCCCACAAGGTTTCTGTATCATAAAGAGTTTATAACTTTCTTGTGTGGATTGCTAAACATTTTACATCTGCTTTTAAATTTCTGTTTCTATTAATAACATGACAATAGGCTTTATCATATCCGTTCAACTCTGTAATTTATTGTCTTTCAATGATTCTGGAAATTTCCCTTCTGTAGTCCAAAAACACTCACCAGAGGACATCCAGGAACCTCCCCACCCTAAGCTTAGGTAGATCTTGTCAATGTGAGGAGCCACTAAGCAGAAGGCTCCGCGGTGTACGTGAGTGATGCATGCTCTGTAAAACCTGCTCTGTGGAGAGAAGAAAATAAGGTCCTATTAATCTTCCTTTGGCCACAGGAGGTGAGGCGATGGTGTTCATCTGGCACAAGCAGAATTATCCCAGGATGCGTTGGTCATTTGGGACTCCTTGTAAATACCTTGGGGGTCAAAATGAACATTACATAGTGTTTCCTATGCAATGTGTTTCTGTAGAGCTGAACTAATGATCACATCTCATTACTGGCAATTTAGTTTGTTGGTGTTCACCAACAAAATTACTGAAAAGCATTAAAATCTGTCATTTAGATTTGGGAGCACCCAATAAATCATGGTGATCTCTATAGGTCAATATGTTCATTGCAAAATAAATGCATGTTTAGGTTAACAATGTCTACCTTCCTGCATCATTTCAAAGCCAAGATAACCTGGATTGAATGATCCTTAGGTTTAAAATTTAAATAATGTTTTAGACACCTTGGATCATAGAATAGCAATACTTTTAAGAAATAATATTTAATGTCTACTCAAATTATAAGTTCATTTTCCCACTTCTATGTAGGTACTATTTTCTATTTTCTGTTTGAATCCTTAAAGATTCTTGGTAGAAAGATGAAAAAGTTAAAAGGGCCACTTTTCATAGCTTGTCATATGATTAAGATCAAGACTCTTGGACACTCCATGCCAGACTAGAAGGACCCTAGAATCTTAAAGATATGCTTCATAGTCTTTTTCAAGGAAGAAAAAAGTTTCAAAGACCAGAATTGCGTCTATAAATAAAGCCTATAACAAGCAATGCTGCTGTGTCCATGTCCAAACATCAGACATCTATCTTTAAAAGTTCGTCACCGTAAAATAAATTAAAAATACCCAGCCAGTGTGTTAGTTACATATTTTCATGTCACCTTAAAGATATTTAAAGGTTTAGTGGTGGTATTCAACCTGTCAGTTAGGTGACAGACAGATGGTGCCTCCTTGTGGACGTGGCCTTCTCATAAGGAGGGTTCTGGGAACCTCTCCCCTTTCTCCTTGTCTCCACTTTCCTGTTAGTGAGCTACACTGGGGCTTGCCAGAGCCCTATGATGTGACCACTGCCATTGGACCCACAACACTGTGCAACCACAAACAGTTTGTCTTCCTGAATTCTGCATCATTGCATGTGGCTGCATGAGTGTGACACGGGACTTATGGACTAGTGTTGGACTATGAACTTGAGTTGGACTGGCTGGGGGCTCTCTCTTGATATATATTTACTTTTTGATATACGGACCTCTCTTACACGTATCTGAGGGTCTCTGGATTAGTTTCTCTAGCCAATCCAGCCTGACACACCAAAGTTATATTTTTACTTAACAGACCATAACACTATTGAAAAATACAAGTGCACATTTCTTGATTTTACTGAAGAAAATTGGTCTATGGTGTGCTTACTCAAAGTAATTTTTCCTAATTCTCTTTCTGTATTAGTTGAACAAGAGCACACAGTTTGCCCTGACCCAGGGAGGCGCTCAGATGGGGTAGTATTGGTTCTAACTTGCATAGTAACTTTGACATCAGGCAAACTGCTCCACAGCACACCTCTTCAAGCTGTACTCAGGCCACAGTGCTTCACCTCATGCTCCTCGGGTGTGCTCTGTTTATGGCATGTAAAGGTGTTCTCTCACCATATCTTTTCATTTTTATCTATTGCAGTTCTAGGCTTTATTATTTCATTTGTATGCGTGTTGCACCAGTTGTATGGCATATACTTAGCACACCCTGCAGCCCAATGGCTTAAGTCTATTAAGAAAGTTGCTCAATGATCATCACAATCAATTTTGAACATTTTCTTCATTCTTGAAATTAAGTCCAAGCCTGAGAGGAGACTGTCTCAAGGAAAGGTGTGGAGTAAACTCCAACAAGATCATAAAATCCGAATGCAAGGGGACTTCCAAGCATTTGTGGAAAAATTCCATTATTTTTACATGTTGTTTTCCAAGAACTGTTTGAAATTCCCTCATTGCTTCTAAAGAGAATTTTACCATCATTTATCATTCCATCAGCCTGACTGTAAGCACAGAATTAGACAAAGGTTTCTGACTAGATTTAAGACAGTTGCTTTGTGGACTGTTCCATGTCTTTTGTTTTCTTCTTACGAATGTGATCATCTATTGTGGTTATGCTCTGTTTACTTTACCATTGTGTGTTTAGTGTTCGATGAAGAGGCAATGTGACCCCTTAGCAGCTAAATGTCCTTCAGCTCTTAAATGGACCAACTTCAGGAAGTATGTGCAGGAAACCCATTTGAACTGTGACATGATGAAAAGTCCTAGACCTTAAACTGTTGCTATAATGTTATGGAATTTTATGAATACTAGTAGGAGCAATTAGTGTGTTTTATTTGAGAGGCAAATTATACAATTTGAGGCAGGTTGTGGGACTGTGCTGGGATAAGAATGTCCACAAAGTCAATGTCTTCTGCTCTTTGAGACAAAACCAGTTATTCTTGAGCTGGCTTCAAGCCCTACTGATTCTGTGTGTGTTAGATCAACATTGTCCTCTATACGATCTTCATTGGCTGATTCATGCAAAGTTGATTGCCAAGCCTTTCTTTCAAGGCACTTCACAGTGGATTCAAACCTCTGACCTTCCACTTAGAGTGTGCAAACCATTTAGGCCATTCATTGAGTCGGGTGGGGTTTATTTTCTATTCACCTAAAGCAGGAAAGTCATGTCATTGTGCTTATTTATACATGATGGAAGAGATTGTGGGAAACTATCATATATCATTCCTACAGATTCTCCCCAACAGCTTGGCTGTCTTACAGTTGAGCACATGGCTGATTCTGTCTCCCTCACGAGGCAGCCACTCCCTGATTATCCCCTATCATAGAGCTATGGATGCCCCCTCATAGCCTTCTCCCTATGAAGTTATTGGGTTTCCTCACCTGTGAGCTCAGGAACTCTACTGTGATTGCGACCCAACTTGTGACCCATGTAACTACTGATTACGCATGTCTTATAGCTACCTACAAATAACCCCAAATAATAAAGATGCTCTTTCCCCTTGCCCCTCTCCCCCGGTTCTCTCTCCCATGGTCACTCTCTCCTCTGTCCCCTCTCTCCTCTGATCACTCTCTCTACTGTCCCCTTTTCCCTTGTCCTCCTTCCCAGCTGCCTCTCCTCTGCCATTCCCACCTTCCACATCCCCACATGGACCACCAAGCTGGGCTGTGGTGAGCATGCTACCATGAAAAGTGTCTGACTCCTTCACTCTCTCTTCTCTCTCATATTTTCTGTGAATTTACTACAATCTTCACATATTATCACTGTACAATTGTATCTGTTGGCCTATGTTAATTTGGGTGGCTGGCTCCTCTGACAAATGATAATATTCTTAGTTAAAAAATCATTTTATTGAGGGCTCATGCAACTCATCACAATCCATACATCCACCCACTGTGTCAAGCACATTTGTATATTAGTTGCTACCATCATTTTCCAAACATTTTCTTTCTTTTGAGCTCTTGGTATCAGCTCCTCAATTTTGTCCCACCCTCTTGGACCCTTGATAATTTATAAATTATTCTTATTTTGTTATTTCTTACACTGTCTGACATCTCCCTTCATCCAATTTTCTGTTGATTTTCTGCCAGGGAGGGGACTATATGGAGATCCTTGTGATTGTTTCCCCCTTTCGACAGCACTTTCCCTCTGCCCTCCCAAGAGAGTCATATGTCCTAGACTACCTGTGTTTCCAGTTCATATCTTCACCAGTAGACATCCTCTTGTCTAGCCATATTTGTAAGGTAGAATTAGGATCATGATAGTGGAGGGGAGGAATCATTAAAGAACAAGAGGAAAGTTGTATGTGTCATCATTGCTACCCTGCATCCTGACTGTCTCATCTTTGATCCATGACTCTTCTGTAAGGGAATGTCCAGTTGCTGACAGATGGGCTTTGAGTCCCCACACTGCACTCCCCCTCATTCACAGCGATATATTTTTTTTGTTCTTTGATGCCTGATACCTGATCCCATTGACACCCCATGATCACATGACTGGTGTGCTTCCTACATGTGGGCTTTGTAGCTTCTGAGCTAGATGGCCACTTATTTGTCTTCAAGCCCTTAAGAACAAGATGCTATATCTTTTGATAGCTGGACACCATCAACTTTCTTCACCACATTTGCTTACGCACCCACTTTGTCTTTGCAGTGATCCTGTAGGGAATGTGAGCATCATGGAATATCAGTTCACTACAACAAAATGCTCTTGCATTGAGGGAATACTTGAGTGGAGACACAATGTCCATTTGCTGCCTTAATACTAAACCTATAAATATATGCACATAGATCTATTTCCCCATCATCATATGTAAATATATTTACTAATGTACATGTTTGTATTTAGACCTCTATAAATGCCCTTTGCCTCTTGGTTCTTTCCTCTATTTTTTTTACTTTCCTCTTATCCCACTATCATGCTCAGTCTCCATTTGGGTTCCAGGAATTCCTCTTGGTCACATTTCCCTTGATCAAGCACTACTAGCCCTCTTACACGCTGGGAGAGAAAATGTTAATGTCATTTCTGGGCCTAGATTCTAAAACAAAACAATGCACTAAGAGTTTTTACCTTGGTCTGTTGGTCTCTCTATCTTCATTTAAATAATTACGCTGAGATGTCTGTTGAAGAAGCATATGCTAACTACATTGAGAAGCTTGGACATGGGAAGAGCTAGAGCAAAGAGCTACTCTGTTAATTTTCACCCCATCAGTGCCAAGTCACTGAAGCTATTGTTTGTGTCTCTACAGGGAAAGAGGGACCAGACTTCAACCCAATGCTCCAAGATGAGAATACAACATGCCGGCAGGGAGGAGGGAACCAGTGGAGAGGTCTCGGGGGCTGGCCCCATCCCCAACTACTAAGGGGACATCTGACTCTCCCCTCAGAAGAATTTATTTCAAAGGATGGCACTGAATCTACAACTCTGGAGGAGGGACATATCTGATCAGAGCACACAGGAGCACATGAAGCGGGGGCGGAGGGAGTGGAGCACATCATGGCCCACCAGGCCAAGGTTCGATGTTACCAATTAGAAGAGCCAGCCACATGGCCAGACCCACTATGAGACACGACGTCCCACATTGACCCATAGCCCTACAAGTGACAACACTGGAGACACAGTGAGGGAATTAAACCCGATTGGAACCCACCACACCCAGGCAAAACATTAAGAGGGTGCAAAAGAACAGCAAGGTAATGGAGCGACGACGCCCCCAGGGAGTGCTGAAGGTAAACTTTTTTTGGCCAGGGGGTGATGCCCCAACAGACTGGACTGGAAAACACTCCTAAAGGCCTAAAAACAATCCTTGAACTAATTACAGGCTTGTCTTTCTTATTGTGTTTTGTTTTTGTTATTGGTTTTTTATTATTTTGTTGTACATTGTTGCTTGGTTGTACTCTGTCTTATTTCTGTGCATGTTGTTATCTCTGCAGGTCTGTCTGAATAAGATAGTCTGAATCAACAATTAGAGGAGAAAACAACGGGACCAATAGTTCCGTGGGGAAATGGGAGACGGGGAGGTGGGGGGAAAGGTAGTGGTGTTAACAAACCCAGGGACAAGAGAACAACAAGCGATCCCAATTGGTGGTGAGGAGGGTGTGGGAGGCCTGGTTGGGCATGATCAAGGGTAATGTAACTAAGAGGAATTGCCGAAACCCTGGTGGGGATTGAGCATGATAGTGGGACAGGAGGGAAGTCAAAGGAAATAGAGGAAAGGGCTGGCAGAGGGCATTTATAGAGGTCTAGATAAAGACATATACATATGCAAACATATTTATACATGAGGATGGGGAAATAGATCTATGTGCATATATTTATAAGTTAGTATTAAGGGAGCAGGGGGACATTGGATCTCCACTCAAGTATTCCATCAATGCAAGAATTCTTTCTTCTATTAAATTGGCATTCTATGATGTTCACCTTCCCAATACAACAGCTGAAGACAAAATAGGTGAAGACTTAAATGTGGTGAAGAAAGCTGATGGTGGCCCGCTATCAAAAGAGATAGCATCTGGGGTCTTAAACGGTTGAAGGTAAACAAGCGGCCCTCCGGCTCAGAAGCAATAAAGTTCACATGTAAGACGCACACAAGCCTTTGTGATCACGAGGTGATGAAAGGAGCAGTTATCAGACATCAAAGAACAAAAAAATCATATCATTTTGTGCTCACCTCCCTGATATCACTGCTGAAGACAAATGGGTGCAAAAACAAATGTGGCGAAGAAAGCTGATGGTGCCTGGCTATCAAAAGACGTAGTGTCTGTAGTCTTGAAGGTTTGAAGGTAAACAAGCGGCCATCTAACTCAGAAGCAACAAAGCCCACATGGAAGAATCACACCAGCCTGTGTGATCACAAGGGGTCAAGGGATCAGTATCAGGCATTATCAGAACAAAATATCTTACCATAGTGAATGAGCGGGGGAGTGCGGCGTGGAGACCCAAAGCCCATTTGTAGGCCACTGAACATCCCCTTACAGAAGGGTTTCGGGGAGGAGATGACAAAGTCAAAGTGCCATGTAGCAACGGTGAAAAATACAACTTTCCTCTAGTTCCTAAATGCTTCTTCCCCCACCCACTCCCACTGTCAAGATCTGAATCCTACCTTGCAAGTCTGACTAGACCATAGAATGTACACTCATACAAATGGGAACTGGAAACACAGGAAAAGCAGGGCAGCTGATCTCCTTAGGACCAGTGGTGAGAGTGGCGATACTGGGAGGTCATAGGGAGGGTGGATTTGAAAGGGGGAACCTATTTCAAGGATCTACATGTGACCTCTGCCCTAGTGGCCATACAACAGAAAATTGGGGGAAGGGAGACAGAGCAAGATATGACAAAATAATAATTTATAAATTCTCAAGGATTCATGAGGGAGGAGTGAGTGGGGAGGGAGGGGAAAAATGAGAACCTGATGCCAGGGGCTTGAGTGGATAGCAAATGTTTTGAGAATGATGAGAGCAATGAATGTACAGATGCGTTTTACAAAATTGATGTATGTATGATTGTGATAGGAGTTGTATGAGCTCCTAATAAAATGATTTTTTTTAAAAAATGAGGAGCTGATACCAAGAGCTCAAGTAGAAATCAAATGTTTTGAGAATGATGATGGCAACAAATGTACAGATGTGCTTGATGCATGGATGTATGTATAGATTATGATAAGAGTTATGCGAGCCACCAATAAAATGATTGAAGAAAAAAAAAAAGAAAGAAACATAAAGCTGTTTACTCCCAGGTAGCAAAGTGTTGTAGAAATACCAAAGAATCTATAAAAATAAATTGAAATTTTAAAATATGTTTAGGGAGAGTAGGCAAATAAGGTCAATATACAAAAAATCAATAGTCATTCTAAATATTGTCTCAAAAGTAGTCAATGGAACATAAAAAGAGCACCAAATATGTAAAGATAAATTTAATAGACATGTACAAAGCCACTACACTGAAAATATATATATTTTTTAGAAGATTTTTACAGACCAAAAATAACTACAGGATAATTCTCTGTCATAGATTAGAAGACAAAATCTCTGAAAGTAGACAATTCTTCAACCTTTGCTTTATTAATTAAATGTAATTCCAATCAATATCTCAGCAGGTATCTTGAAAAGTGAAAAAAAGATTTTAAAAGTATATCGTTATACAAGATCCCTCCTTGACCCATGGCCCACCGGCGGACCTTACTGAAGACACAGTGGGGGAATGGCGCCCCATCTGACCCTACCACACAGCGGCAAAACCCTAAGGGTGTGCAAAGGAACAGCAAGGGGAGCATGCGTCCCTTCCTCCGAATTCCCCTCTTCCAATGCCCCCCGGAACTAGTGGTTCCATTGTTTTCTCCTACAGATTGTTTATCCTATGTTATCTAGATAGACATGCAGAGATAATAATATGCACAAAAGCAAGACAGAGAACAAGAAAGCAACAACAAACCAATGACACACACACACACACACAAAAAGGAAACCATGTAAATATTTCGAGATGTTTGTTGACCTTTAGGAGTGTTTTCCGGTCTAGAGTGATGGGGTGCCATGGCTGGCACCACAATCTGTTTTTGGTATTCCCTTGGGAATTCCTTGCTCTATTTCCCTTGCTGTTCTGTTGCACATCCTTGGTGTTTTGCATTGGTGTGGTGGGATCACATCGGGTGGAATTCCCATACTGTGTCTCCAGTGTTGTCCCCTGTAAGGGAATGGGTCAGTGACGGAAGTCTTGTCTCATAGTGGGGTCGCTACTGGATAATTTTTGTTGTGCTCCTGAAACCCAAAGAGCTATGCATTCATTAATTCTGAAAATACACTTAGAAGTTGTTTCTCTGAATATTGTTTATAACTCCTTTCCTCAAAAAATGGGCAAGTCTCCTGGAGCTATTATTGGATGTAATACACACCCTTTTGGGGGATCCAATTGATTTTCCATGCTTTAAAAAATAAAGCACTTATTTTTTCTTTTTATTTAACTTGTGGCGGTGGAAAAACCTTGGATATCTCTTTCAGTGGACTAATTCTGTGATTTTGGGTGTCTTTTTGTTGCATTTTATCTGCTGCTTAATTAATTTTTGTAATTTTGAATTTTTGTCATCAAATATATTTATATAATATTTTGTTTAATTTTCAAAGGCATCTTTTCTTTTCCCATGTGTATTATTCTTTCCATATTATTTGTGTTTCTTCTTTCATTCATTCTGTGGTAGAATAATATGTATTTGAGTCTGTATGAGATTGTTACATTTTTTTTTAATTCCAGATGATTAATACTATACACATCTTTGCAACTGAGGAGGCAATGTAAATGATGTAATGAAATATTTCAGAGGGTCTTCTTTGTGTATTACAGATGGAAGCACTGTTTTCCATGCGGAATGACATCTTAATAGGATCTTAGTGGACTGGTCAATTGTCAGAGAACACTGATCCTCAGTGTTTGCATACAATGTAGTACTGCAAACTGCAGTATACACTATAAAAAAATAGGAAGTACTCTCAAATTGACTAAGTACTTTGCCACTCTGATAAAAAGACACAGGAAAGAGAGATTGAGTCAGAGTCTATCAAATTCATTCTCATTTTACTAAACCAGACTTTGTAGGGTGATATTAACACCTACAATATTAAAGTGAGTTGTTGATGTGTAACTCTCTTTCAAGGATTTTTATTGTTCAATGATAGTTAATTTATACAACTTGGACTACTATCAGATTTTCATTTAGCTTGTATTTCTTGATTAACTTTGTTCTGTCCTTAGCAATATGTTTTGGTTTTGTTTCCCAAATTGAAATTGAAGACTTATCTCAGTGAAACATGTAAGGTATTATTTCTTTGAACACCTTTGTTAGAGAAGTCTTCATGGCTTTTTTCCTTAGACTGTAAATCATTGGGTTGAATGTTGGGGGCACAACTGAATAAAGAACAGTAAGTAAAAAGTCTAGCACATTTGGAGAATCAGAAGGTGGCCTTAAAAACTCAAAGAACCCAGTAGAGATAAATAATATGACCACACACAGATGGGGCAGGCAAGTCAAAAAGGTTTTTGCTCTACCCTCAGCAGATAGCATTCTGAGCACAGTAGAGAATATGTGTATGTAGGAGAGGCAAATAGAGATGGAACAAAGAAATGCCTTGACAGCTAGGAAGGCAGAGAGCCCAAGCTCGGGGATGTAGTCATTGGAGCAAGAGAGTTTCAGGAGTTGGGGGATATCACAGAAGAACTCTGTGAATGATATTGGGACGACAGAAGTGGATGGAGAAAGTAGCAGTTGTATGCATGACCCCAGAAATGAGCCCACTGGTCCAGGCAGCTAAGACTGCATGAACATAGGAGCTGGTGTCCATGATGATTTCATAGAGCAGTGGAAAGCAGATGGCCACGTAGCGGTCATAGGACATCACTGTGTGCATGGCCATCTCAGTAGAACAACAGATTACAAATGCAAAACACTGTAGTATGCACTTCCAGAGAGAAATAGTGCCACTGTGCATGAAAGAATGACAAATGGATCTTGGTACAGTCGTAGTAATGTAGCACAGATCCAAAAAAGAGAGGTGCTTCAGGAAGAAATACATAGGTGAGTGGAGACTATGATCTATGGAAGTCACAGTGATAATGAGCATATTGCCAGTTAAAGCCACCAGGTAGAAGACTAAAAAAAGAGAAGCCTGTAAGATTTCTACCTGAGGATTGCCAGAAAAAGTGACGAGAAGAAATCCACTCATTGTAGTCAAATTCGTCATACTCTTTTATCCTTCCAAGGGCAATGCTGACTGCAACAGGAAATGGGCATACATAGGAAGAACATGCTATTTATCAGTTCAATTCACTTGTTCCATGATGGTAAGGTACAAAGTACTAATTACTGGTCTATCACTATACGAAGTAGCATTAAATATTAATAGTTATGTTGAGCAATTTCAGATGACATAGACTCATTCTCATGTCATCATTTTAAGTAAAGGCAAGGAAATAGATAAAAGTTTATTAATGGCATATATTTCTCTGACTACTATCAAGTCCATGCCAACTCATGGTGACACTAGAAGACAAGGTAGAACTGCCCCACTGCTTCTGAAACTGTAAGTGACTCTTTACAGAAATTCCCATTGTTGTCCTGTGGAGCATCTGGTGTTTTTGAACTGCAGACCTTGTGGAATGCAGCCCAACATATAACCACTATGCCATCAAGATTCTAATGAGACATATAGACCATAAATCATTTGTAGACACTCAGTGTTCCATTCAGCTCACACTCATAAGTGTTTATTAAGTAGTGCCTGCGGTATTGTTTACTAATAATCTCATTGTCAATTTATGTAACTCACCACACTCTGCCACTGACATTTTATAATTCAGTTTAATGTATGAGAAAGTAATTCTGTTCTTTTCTAGTACATTATTGTATATTCTAGTAAGTCGTATGTGGTATATTTTATTAAAATTAACTAATCAGCATAAGAATCGATGTTTACCATAACTGGATTAAATAAAATTTAAAGCAATATGTGATACTATTTGAGTGGGTCAAATTTGTAGGGATTCAAAAATAGTATACTCAGAGATTTGAAAACGAGGCAGCATGAACAGAACATGCAGCTAGAGTGGTCACGTGGGTCCATATTTTAAAAACACAGCCTGTATTTTAAACCAGTGAAGATTATGCTACGTATTTTATTTTGTTTTTTTATGCTACATATTTTTTCTAAAGCATCTGAGTAAAACTGGTGAAGACATATCTGTTTGGAGCAATCATAGTAGAAAAAAGGGGGAGGATAAGTAAGTGTTTCCAAATTTCTTTCCAGTGTTCACACACATCCATACAGATACTCAGACAAAAAATTTCCAAACAAAAACAAACAAAAGAACGAATGAAACCCAAAGAACCCTCAAACTGCTCCGAGAATTTGCAGTTTGACCAAAATATTAGATATTGGGAGGAAGTTCAAAATGCAAATCAAACGATCAAAAATTCTGAACAAACATCATCATTAATATACAAAATATTTATACGACTGAACTAGGAACAGGTGATGTCTGTAACACTTTGGAATAACATAGCTGCGCTGAGAAATCCAGTCTATGCCAACTTCCCCAAAGCAGGAAACATTTCAGTGAGCTTCATTCTTCGATGCCCCATCAAAATTTTCTACGAGTTCTGGAACATCATTATCTTCCTCATCAAAGTCTTCTGTCTTTGGGGTTTTGCTACCCAACACTTACCTTGGGAAATGTTCAGCTCATTTCCTTAGACTTGTGAAGCTGTCATCAACAAGCTGACTTAATATTTTAGGAAACAATTCTGTGAATGGTTGGGCTTCTGCATGACCAGTAAGAGCAAATGTGTTAGCAGAGAGGGGAGCTTGTACCTTGGGATAGTTGAAATGAAATGAACGGTGTTCCATCCCCTTTAATCATGTTTATCTCCTCATTACCAGATGTATTATTGACAGGAAATTTTTAAAGAGATCTCTGAAGCTTTTTTCATCAATTGTAGCTGTTCTATGTATCACCTTCATACTTCTGTGAGCTGTACCCTTGTCCCCTATCTGGACCCGAGCCTGAAGTTCGGCTGACTTTTCTTGATTCATGCTCATGGCAAATCTGAAGCAGGGAGTGTCCCTCAAACACTAGCATGAAGCAAGAACAAAAGGTCTCCCTTAGTGGAGACAGAGAAGACAAAAATCAGCTCTGTTGCTGCATAAAAAATGGGTCGTCCAAGGTTTAGAGGCTTACACCCTTTACATGGTTAAACTGCCTGGGTCTGAGGGAAGAGTACAGCCAGGAAACACCACTGACATTATTGACCAAGTCCTCAGCCTCTGCTAATATGGTTTCAATTATTTGGCATTGAATGGGTGAAAGTTCATAGAGGCGCACTTTGCTCTAGCTCTTCACACGTCCCCAGCTTCTAATGTGGTTAGCATATAGTTCTTCCACAGAGACATCTCAGCATAATTATTTATCTCAAGATAGACCAACAGACCAAGGTAAAAAGTTTTAATGTTTTGTTTTGTTTTTGAATTTAGTCCCCAAAATTGCACTACCATTTTATCTCCCAGGGTGCAAGAGGCCTGGTAGGGATTTATTCAGAGTAATGTGACCGAGAAAAATTACTGCAACTCAAATGAAGACTTAGTATGATAGTGGGACAAGAGGAAAGTAAAATAAAATAGAGGAAAGAACTCGGAGGCAAAGGGAATTTATAGAGTTCTAAATACAGGCATGAATATATGTAAATATATTTATATTTGATGGGGAAATAGATCTATGTGCATATAATTATAGGTTTAGTATTAAGGTAGCAGATGGACATTGGGCCTCCACTAAAGTACTCCCTCAATGCAAGAACACTTTGTTCTATTAAATTGGCATTCCATGATGCACACCTTCATGAGATGATCGCTGACAAAGACCAAGTGTATGTATAAGCATATGTGATGAAGAAAGCCGATACTATTTGGCTATCAAAAGATACAGTGTCTTGGGTCTTAAAGGTTTGAATATAAACAAGTGGCCACCTAGCTCAGAAGCAAGAAAACCCATATGGAAGAAGCACACCACCCTGCGTGATCACGAGGTGTTGATAGGATGAGGTATCAGGCATCAACGAACAAAAAAAATCATATCATTGTGAATGAAGAGGAGTGCAGAGGGGGTATCCAAAGCCCATTTGTAGGCAACTAGACATCCTCTTGCAGAAGGGTCATGGGGAGAAGATGAGCCAGTCAGGTTGCAGTGTAGCAATGATGAAACATACAAGTTTCCTCTAGTTCTTTAATGCTTCCTCCCCCCCATTATCATGAACCCAAGTCTACCTTACAAATCTGGCTGCACCAGCAAATATCTACTTGTACAGTTAGGAACTAGAAATACAGGGAATCCAGTACATATGAATCATTCAGGAGCAACGGTGAGAGTGGTGGTATTGGGAGAGTAGAGGGAAGGTAGGATAGAAAGAGGGAACCCATCACAAGGATTTCCATATAACCCCCTCCCACGGGGATTGAACAACAGAAAAGTGGTTAAGGGAGATGTGGGACAGGGTAAGACATAAAAATATAATTATAATTTATAAATTATCAAGGGTTCTTAGGGGGGGGGTTGACAAGTTGATACAAAGAGCTCAAGTAGAAAGAAAAGGTTTTCAGAATGACGATATTAACAAATGTACAAATGTGCTTGACACAATGGCTGGATGTTTGGATTATGATAAGAGTTGTACTAGCCCCCAATAAAATGACTTTAAAAAAATTTTTTAATTCTCTTTTTTTTTCAAGGGATCCAGCCCCTAACAAATCATCACAGGTACAACCAGCACCATTATACAGTCATAATATGTAAAGGTTATAGTAAAGTCATAGAGAATAAGACAGATAGAAGAGAGAGTGAATTAAAAGAGTCAGATACATTTCATGGTAGCCTGCTCACCTCAGCTCCCCTTGGTGGTCCATGTGAATATGTGGAAGGTGGGAATGACAAGAGAGAGGCAGCAGAGAAGGAGGACAGGGTGAAAGCAGACAGGGGAGAAAACAACCAGTAGAGAAGGGAAGAGGGAGAGAAGATCTTTATTCTTTTGGAGCTATTTGTAGGTAGCTGTGAGACATGCATATTCAGGAGTTACATGGTTCACAAGGTGGGTGGTAATCACAGTAAAGTCTCTGAACTCACAGGTGAAGAAACACAATAACTGCATAGGGGGAAAGCAATGAGGGGAGATAGATAGCAATGTGGGAGGAGATCATCAGGACATGGCTGCCTCTACAGGGTGACAGAATCAACCATGTGCTCACTTTAAGGCAGCGTAGCTGTTGGGAGATGTGCCAGAATGACATATGAGTGTCCCACAATCTCTCACATCTTGTATCAATCAGCACACTGACATGACATTCAGGTGTTACGTGAGTAGAAAAATAGTCCCTAACTGACTCCCTGAAGGCCTAAAAAGTTTGCATGCTCTAAGGGGAAGATCAGAGGTTTGAATCCACTGTGAAGTGCTTTGAAAGAAAGGTTTGGCAATCAACTTCACAAGAATCAGCCATTGAAGTCCTATGGAGGACGATGCTGATCTAACACACACAGAATCAGTAGGCCTTGGAGTCAACTCAAAAACAAGTGGCTTTCTCTCAGGGAGAAGAGGACATTGATTTTGTGGACATTCTTAATCCAGCGCAGTCCCACCACCTGCCTCAAATTGTTTACACTGACCCTCAAATAAAAGATGCTAATTTCTCCTGCTAGTCTTCCTAAAATTTCAACACATTACAGCAACAGTTCAATGTCTAGGTCTTTTCATCATGTCAAGGTTCAAATGGGTTTCCTACATTTAATTCCTGAAATGTGGTTCCTTTAAGAACTGAAGGACTTTTACCTGCTAAGCCGTCAAATTGTCTCTTCATTAAACACTGATCACACAATGATAAACAGCATAACCTCCATAGAGGATCCCATTCCTAAAGAAGACAGAACAGTCCCAAAGCGACTGCCTTAAATCTAGTCAGAAACCATTGTCTAATTCTGTCCTTTACAATCAGGCTCGTGGAATGATAAACAATGGTAAAATTATCTTTGAAACTTATAAGGGGTCTTCAAAAAATTCTTGGAAAACAACATGAAAAGATAATGGAATTTTTCCATAAATGCTTGGAAGTCCTCTTGTATTCAGATTTTATGATCTTGTTTGAGTTGGCTCCACACTTTTCCTTGGCACAGTCTCCTCTTAGGCCTCGACCTAATTTCAAGAATGAAGAAAATGTTCAAAAATTGATTGTGATGATCATTGTGCAACTCTTTGTAATAGATTTAAACCATTGAATTGCAGGGTGTGCTAAGTCTATGCCAATAAAACTGGGGGAAAAGCATAAAATTGGACAAATAAACCCTAACATAGCAATATAGAAAAATAAAAGCATATGATGAGGGAACACCTTTACATGTCACAAACAGAGGCACACCTGAAGTGCAGGTAGCACAGTGCCCTGAGCACCGCTTGAAGAGGTGTGCTGCTGAGGATTTTCCATTAACCTCATAGTTTCCATCACCTACTGTCAGAGATCACTCTGCAAGTTAAAACCAGTACTATCATAAGTGAGAGTCTCCCTGGGTCAGGACAAACTGTGTGGTCTTGCTCTGCTGAACACAGAAAGAGAAGGAATTAGGAAAAATTACTTTGAGCAAGCACACCATAAACCAATTTTTATCAGTGAAAGCATTAAATGCACAGCTGTATTTTTCAATAGTGCCATTTGCTGTTGATTAAAAGTAAAAATATGAGGTTGGTGTTTCAGGCTGGATTGACCAGAGAAACACATCTGAAGACACTCATATATGCATAAGAGAGATGTGTATATCAAAAAGTAAATATATATCAACAAAACTTCCCATGCCATTTCAACTCAAGTCCATAAGTCCAATACTAGTCCATGAGACCCTCTTCACACTCATGCAGTCGCATGCAATGATGCAGAATGCAGGAAGATCGCCTGTTGGTGGTTGCACAGTGTTGTGGGTTCAAAGGCAGTGGTCACATCACCAGGCTCTGGCAAGTCCCAGTGTAGCTCACTAGCAGGTAGGTGAAGACAGGGGAAAGGGGAGAGGTTCCCAGAACCCTCCTTATGAGAAGGCCACGTCCACAAGGAGGCACCATGAGTCTGTGACCTGATTGACAGGTTGAATGCCACCCCTACACTTTTATATACCTTCAAGTTGACATGAAAATATGTAACAACCACACTTGTTTTGTATTTTCAATTGATTTTACAGTGAAAAACTTTAAATTACAGATGTATGATGTTTGGACAAAGCCACAACAGCAGGGCTTGTCATAGGCTTTATTTATAGACACACTTCTGGTCTTTGAAACATTTTTTTTTATTTTTTGCTTGAAAAAGTCTGTGAAGTATATCTTTAAGATTCTTAGGATCCTTCTAGTCTGGCACGGAGTGTCCAAGGTCTCGATCTTATTCTGTTTTTCATCTTTCTACCAAGAACCTTTAACTAACGCTTCAAACAAACTAAATAGAGGAAAATCTACCTACATAGGAGTGGGAAAATGAACTTATAATTTGAGTAGACATTAAACATTATGATTTCTTAAAAGTCTTCCATTTCTAAGATTCAATGAGTCTAAAACAATATTTAAATTATAAACCTATGAATCACTAAATCCACGTTATCTTGGCTTTGTAATGAAGCAATAAGGGAGACATTACTAACCTAAACATGCATTTAATTTGCAATGAACTTATTGACCTATAGAGATCCCCATTGTTTATTGACTGTTCCTGAATCAAAATGACAGATTATAATGCTCCTCCATAATTTTGCTGGTGAACACCAACAAGGTAAAATTCCCAGTAATGAGACATGATCATTATTTCAGCTCAACAGAAATATATTGCATAAAAACTCCCTATAATTGTTCATTTTGACCCAAAGGTATTTAAAAGGGGTCCCGAATGCCCAAAGCACCCTGGGATCTCTCTGCTCATGCCAAGGGAACACTGTTGATTCACCTTCTGTGGCCAAAGGTAGATTAATAGGACCTTATTTTCTTCTCTCCACAGACCAGGTTTTACAGAGCATGTGTGACTCACAGACATCACAGAGCCTCCTCTTGGTGGCACCTCACACTGACAAGGTCTACCTAAGCTTAGGGTGGGGAAGTTCCTGGATGTGCTCTGGTGAGTGTTTTTGGACTAGAGAAGGGGAATTTTCTGAATCATGTAAAGACAATAAATCACAGACTTTGAGCGGATATGATAAAGCTCATTGTCATTTTGTTCTCAAAAACATAAATTTAAAAGTTAGCCAAGGATGTAAAATGTGTAAATGAAATTTAGGAATCCACAAAAGAAAGTCGTAAAGAGTTTAGATTACAGAGATTTTCTGTGGAGTTCAAATCTCATCTCCTCAGTAACAATTTTTCTTTGTGCGGTGATAATAGAGCATATGTTGGATGAATGAACCATCAGATAACATCACTTAATATTTCTTCTAATCTTATGAATCACTGACATTAAGAACGATTTATAAGGTATTTGAGGTCCTTTCTACACTAGATATCACAGACAGATTGCTTAAACATGATAGAAAATAGGAGAAGAAAAATGATAGTACAAGATATTGTAATGTCAGAAACACTTTTCATCCAGGAAACATTAAAAATGCCCCATGACCTACACATAATGCAGACATCAGAAAAATGGGTAAATGGAGACAGTGGTTGAGAAAAGTGTGAAAAAATAATAATTTATAAATTATCAAAGGTTAATGAATGAGGAAGGATTGGGGATGAGGGGGGATGAGGAGCTTATAACAAGGGCTCAAGTTGGCAAAAATATGTTTTGAAAATGATGATGGCAACAGTTGTACACATGTGCTTGATGCAATGGATGCATGTATAGATTGGAATAAGAGTTGTTTGACCCCACAATAAAATGATTTTTAAAGTACCCTCAATAATTACATTCTTTTTAAAGGAACCCCCAATAAAATGAATTTTTAATGCCCCATTTTCATCTTCTCCATCTCCACTAAGGCAGCCCTCTTGCTCTTGCTGTGTGCTGGTGTTTAAGGGACGCTCCCTGCTTCAGATTTACCATCAGCAAGAATCAAGAAAAGTTAGCCGAACTTGAGGCTCAGGTCCAGGTAGGGGATAAGGGTACAGCTCACAGAAGTATGAAGGAGGTACATAGAACAGCTACAGTTGATGAAAAATGCTTCAGTGATCTCTTTTAAAAATGGCTGTGAATAATACAGCTGGCATTGAAGAGATAAGCATGATTAAAGGGCATGAGACACCATTCATTTCATTTCAACTACCCCAAGGTACAAGCTCCCCTCTCTGTTAACACATTTGCTGTTAGTGGTCATGCAGAAGCCAAGACATCACAGAAGTGTTTCCTGAAATATTCAGTCAGCTTGTTGCTGACAGCTCCAAACGTCTTAGGAAATGAGCTAGCAATTCCCAAGGAAAGTGTTGGATAGCAAACCCCCAAAGACTGAAGACATTGATGAGGAAGATAATAATGTTCCATATCGCATAGAAAATTTTGATGGGGCATCGAAGAATGAGGCTAACTAAAATCCTTCCTGCCCTTTGGAAGTTGGCATGGACTAGATGTAATAGCTCAGCTGTGTGATTCCAAAGTTTTACAGACAGAGAACATCACCTGTTCCTAGTTCAATCATATAAATATTTTGTTCATTGTTGATGCTGTTTGTTCAGCTTTTTTGGTCGTTTGCTTTGCATTTTGCACATCCTCCCAGGATCTAATATTTGGTCAAACTGCAAAGACTCTTTGCAGTTTGGGAGTCCTTGGGGATTTAATTTTTTATTTTGTTTGTGTTTGGTTGGGACTTTTACGTGTGAGTGTGTGTATGTGTGTGTGTGTGTATGTATGTATGTGTGTGTATGTATGTGTGTGTATGTATGTGTGTGTATGTATGTGTGTGTATGTATGTGTGTGTGTGTGTGTATGTGTGTGTGTATACAGTGAAAAGCAAATTGGAAACACTTTTATTTATCTTCCCCCCTTTCTCTACTGTAATTGTCCTCAGCAGGTACTTCCTTCACCAGTTTTACTCACATGCTTTAGTTAAAATATGTAGCATAAGCTTCACTGGTTTAAAGTAAATGCTGTGTTTTAAAAATATACACCTATGTGACCACTCTAGATGCATGTTTGGTTTCATTTTGCCTCATTTTCAATATTTTGAGTATTCTATTTTTGAATCTCTACAAATTTGGCCCATTCAAACATTATTGCATTTTTGCCTTAAATGTTATTTGATTATGTGTTAACCATTGATTGATATTCTTCTTAGTCAGTTTATTTTTACTAAAATATACTATGAACTATTTACTAGAATGTACTTCAATGTTCTAGAAAATATATGGCCTGTCACATTTCTGAGAGAAACTTAGATATAACAGGTTAAATGTTGTGATTTGTAATATATTATCAATACATAATATCTTTTTTTTCAAAAATGTTTGAGATATTCATAAATTGAGAATTACTTTCTCATACATGAGACTGAATAAAAAAATTGCAATGACAGAGTGTGGTGAGTTATGTAAGTTGACTAGGAGATTATTAGAAAATAATATCCAAGACACTATTTAATAAACACCTGAATGCGAGCTGACTGGAACATTGAGTATCTAAAAGTCTCATTAGAGTCTTGATAGCATAGTGGTTACATGTTGGCTGCTTTTCACAGGGTCTGCAGTTCAAAAACACCAGATGCTCCACAGGACAAAAATTGGAATTTCTGTTTCTGTAATGCATTAGTTACAGTCTGAGAAACAGTGGGGCAGTTCTACCCTGTCTTATTGGGTCACCATGCTATGGCATCGACTTGATGGTAGTGAGAGAGAGAGAGAGAGAGAGAGAGAGAGAGAGATATCCCATTACTAAACTTGTATATATTTTCTTGCCTTTACTTAAAATGATGACATAAGAATGAGCCAATGTCATCTGAAACTGTCAACAAAACTATTAATATTTAAATCCATTTTTACATACAGTGATAAACCAATATTTGTTTATTTATACCTTAACATCATGGAACAAGTGGATTCAACTGATAAATAGCATGTTCTTCCTATGAATGTCCATCTTCTCTTGCAGTCAGCATTGCCCTTGGAAGGAGAGAAAAAGTATGACAAATTTAACTACAATGGGTGGATTTCTTCTCGTGACTTTTTCTGGCAACCCTGAGATAGAAATCTTACAGGCTTCTCTTTTTTTAGTCTTCTATTTGGTGGCTTTCACTGGCAATATGCTCATTATCACTGCGACTTCCATAGATCGAAGTCTCCACTCGCCTATGTATTTCTTCCTGAAGCACCTCTCCGTTTTAGATCTGTGCTTCATTACTACGACTGTACCGAGATCTATTTGTCATTCTTTCATGCACAGGGGCACTATTTCTCTGTGGGAGTGCATACTGCAGTGTTTTGCATTCACAGTCTGTTGTTCTACTGAGATGGCCATGCTCACAGTGATGTCCCATGACCGCTATGTGGCCATCTGCTTTCCACTGCGCTATGAAATCATCATGGACACCAGCACCTGTGTTCACGGAGTCTTAGCTGCCTGGATCAGTGGGCTCATCTCCGGGGTCATGCATACAGCTGCTACTTTCTCCATCCACTTCTGTGGTCCCCATGTCATTCACCAGTTCTTCTGCGATATCCCCCAACTCCTGAAACTCTCTTGCTCCAATGACTACATCCCAGAGCTTGGGGTCTCTGCCTTCCTGTCAGTGGTGGCATTTCTTTGTTCCATCTCTATTGGCCTCTCCTACACACACATTTTCTCTACTGTGATCAGAATGCCTTCTGCTGAAGGCAGAGCAAAAGCCTTTTCAACTTGCCTTCCACATCTGTGTGTGGTCATATTATACATCTCTACTGGGATTTTTGAGTTTTTAAGGCCACCTTCTGATTCTCCAACTGTACTAGACTTTTTACTTACTGTTCTTTATACAATTGTGCCCCCAACATTCAATCCAATGATTTACAGTCTAAGGAACAAAGCCATGAAGACTGCTCTAAGAAAGGTGTTCAAAGAAAGAAAACCCTACTTGTTTGGCTGAGACAAATTTTCAATTCCAATTTTGGAAACAAACCAAAATATATTGGAGATGCCACAAGAAAGTTAATCAGGAAATACAAGCTTAATGAAAAACTGATTGTAGTCTGAGTTGTATAAATTAACTATCATTGAACACTAAAAACCCTTGTAACACAGTTACATATCAACAAATAACATTAATATTGTAGTTCTAAATATCAGCCTATAAATCCTGGTGTAGAAAAATGAACATGACTTTTATAGACTAACTTAATCTCTCTTTCCTGTGCCTTTTTTTATCATGGTGACAGAGTATTTAGCCAATCTGAGAGTCCTTCCTAATTTGTTCAAGCTTACACTGTAGTTTTCAGTACTACACTTTATGCAAACCCTGAGGATCAATGATCTCTGACAATTCATGAGTCCACCCTCATCCTATTAAGATGTCATTCTACAAGGGAAACAGTGCTTCAGCCAGTTATATACAAAGATGACCCTCTGAAATTTATCATTACATCATTTACATTACCTCTTCAGATGCAAAGATTTGTATTCTATTAATCATATGGAAATATTGTTTAAGTAATAAAACAATCTGAAACAGACTCAAATATACATTCTTCTCCCATTAAATGAATGAAAGAAGAAAATCAAATAAAACAGAAAGAATAATATGCATGGGGAAAGAAAAGGTGCTTTTGAAAATTAAGCAGAATATCATATAAAGGAATGTGATGATTAAAATTCAAAAATACAAAATTGAATTAAGCAGCAGATAAAATTTAAAAAAACAGAATTAGTAAAGTGAAAGAGATTTCCAAAGTTTTCCCACCGTCACAGGTTAAATAAAGAAAAAAAAAGAAATGCTTTATTTTTTAAAGCATGGAAAATTATTTGGCCCAAAAAAGGGAGGTATGTATTGCACCCAATAACAGTTCCACAAAAGTATATTAATCTACTTGCCCATTTTTGAGAGAATGGGTTACGAATATTATTCAGAGAAATAACTTCTATGAGTATTTCCAGAATTAATGAATATATAAGTCTTCACGTTTGAGAAGCATGGCTAAAATTAGCCAGTAGAGGTCTCACTATGAGACACGATATCCCTCACTGGCCCATAACCCTACAGGGGACAACACTGGACATGCAGTGTGGAAATTCCACCTATGTGATCCCATGACACCGAGGCAAAACACTAAAGGCATGCAACAGATTTGCAAAGGGAACAGAACAACGTGTCCTAGGGAACACCAAAATTAGACCTTGAGTTCAGGGCTTGGCACCCCTTCAGACTCGACCAGAAAAACACTCGCAAAGGACAACAAACAGTCCTTGAACTAACTAAAAGATTTTTTTGTCTGTTGTTGTTGTGTTGTTTGTTTTCTTTGTTTTTTTTCATTGACTTTTTGTTGTGGTTGTTGTTGTTTTATTGCTTGGTTTTGCTCTGTCTTGTTTGTGTGAATGTTATAATCTCCACAGGTCTGTCTAAATAAGATAGGCTGGATAAAAATCTGGAGTAGAACAAAATGAGACCTACAGCTCCCGACAAAAAATCATATCATTGTGTGCTCACCTCCAAGATATAATCGCTGAAGACAAATGGGAGCATGAACAAATGTGGTGAAGAAAGCTGATTATGCCCAACTATAAAACATAGTGTGCCTGGTAACTTAAAGGGGTGAAGGTAAACAAGTGGCCATCCAGGTCAGAAGCAACGAAGTCCACCTGGAAGAAGCATACCAGCCTGTGGGATCACGAGGTGTCCAAAGGATCAGGTATCAGGTATCAACAAACAAAAATCATACCACTGTGAATGAGGGGAAGTGCAGAGTAG
The DNA here is from genome assembly GCF_050624435.1 of Tenrec ecaudatus. Classification (NCBI taxonomy): domain Eukaryota; kingdom Metazoa; phylum Chordata; class Mammalia; order Afrosoricida; family Tenrecidae; genus Tenrec; species Tenrec ecaudatus. The sequence goes on from NC_134530.1 coordinate 308,537,878, forward strand.
GGAGCCAAAGCCTATCTGTAGGCAATTGGGCATCTCCTTACAGTAGAGTGGTGGAGAGAAAATGAACCAGTCAGGGTGAAGTGGAGCAACGATGAAACATACAACTTTACTCTAGTTCCTAAATGTTTCCTTACCACCACTGCCCTCTCCGCCCCCAACCCCCCAACTATCATGATCCCAGTTCTACCTTACAAATCTGGCTAGAGCAGAGGATATACACTGGTAAAGATAGGAACTGGAACAATGGGGAATCCAGGACGAATGGTCCCTTCAGGACCAGTGGTGAGAGTGGTGATACTGGGAGGTGGGGCTTGAAAGGGGAACCAAATACAGGGATCGACATATAACTTCTTCCCTAGAGGATGGACAAGAGAAAAGTGGGTGAAGGGAGAAGTCTGACAACATAAGATATGACAAAATCATAATTTATAAATTATCAAGGGTTCATGAGGCAGTAGTGAGCGGGAAGGGAGTAGGGGTGAAATGAGGAGCTAAGGCCAAGGGATTAAGTGTGTGCTAGTCTGGGTACTTTAGAGAAACAAATCCACAGAAGCTCGTGTATAAGGAGAGTTTTATATAAAGGTTAAGTGCACATCAAGAAAACATCCCGACCCAGTGCTGCCCAAGCCCACAAGCCCATCATTATCCCTTTAACCCATATGTCCGACAGCAATCCATGAAGTTCTCCTCCATCTCACAAAACAGACACAATGATGCCGACTGCAGGAGGAAAGCCAAGTCAGTGAATGTGTAAGCAAATCAGCGCTGTCAGGGGTCTCCACATGGCTGATCCAGCACCCAGGGCTGCATCAGGGTAGGTCCATGTGGCGTCTCCTCAGGGATGTCTTATAGGAAGTCAGCCTTGCCAGCTGAAGCATGGAACTGCTAAGGCAGCTGCACCCTCATCTGACCATCACAAAGCAAGAGACTGGAGAACTAGAAAGGAGAGGCTGACCAAGCCATGTATACTTCGGCCCTTCAATGAGTGGAGAGCAAATGATTTGAGAATGATTAGGGCAATGAATGTAAAAATGTTATTTACAAAATTGGTGTATATATGAATTGTGATAAGAGTTTTATGAGCCCCAATAAAATGATTAAAAATAATAATAATTTTAAAAATTAGCCAGGAGAGTTAAAATGAATTCACAAGTAGCCATATAATACTGATATTTTAGAATAACCCAGGCTGAAATATTTAAAACTCACCATAAGACAAGAATTATTAAAATAATACTGACTATACTTTAGAAAGTTTATTATTTTATTTTTTGCTTTTGTCTATAATCCATAGAAAATAGCATTTGTGTATAGTATGAGGTGGATTTCATTGTTCACTTTATTCAAATAGATATCCAATTAGATCTGTACAATGAATTGAAGCATGAAAGTTTTTCCTATTGTCATAAATAAAATGACTGCTTTGATTCTTTTCTACTTTTATGTGTTCATGGTGAATTGATCATGTTTATAATAGAAAACTCTATAATTATTTTAAATTTATAGTCATTTTATATCTGGCAGTCTAAAAGTCCTAATACTAGTTTGCTCTGTTTTGCAGGTTTTCTGAGCTAGTATAAATCTGTTTTATATCTATATAATTTTTAAATTATTTTATTGGAGACTAAGATAACTCTCATCACAATCCATACATACATCCATTGTGGCAAGCACATTTGCATATTTGTTGCCATCATCATTCACAAAACATTTTCTTTCTACTTGAGCCCTTGGGATCAGCTCTTCATTTTTCCCCTCCCTTCCCACACCACCTCCCTCACAATGCCTTGACAATTTATAAATTATTATTTTGTCATGTCTTGCACTGTCCAATGTCTCCTTTCACCCACTTTTTTTGCCTTTCCCCCAGGCAGGAGGGTAAATAGAGAACCTTGTGATTGGTTACAACTTTCTAGCCACCCTTCCCTCCACCTTCCCAGTATGGCCACTGTCACCACTGGTTCTTAGACGTTCACCTGTCCTGGATTCCCTGTGTTTCCAATTGTTATCTGTACCAGTGAACATCTTCTGGTTTTGCCAGATTTGTAAGGTAGAATTGGGATCATGATAGTGTATGGGGAGGAAGAATTAAAGAACTAAAGGAGAGTTGTACCTTTAATCATTGCTACACTGCACCCAGACTAGCTCATCTGCAACCTGAGACTCTCCTGTAAGGGGATGTCCAGTTGCCTCCAGATGGGCTTTTGGTCCCCAATCTGTATTTCCCTCATTCACAATGATAAGATTTTTTTGTTTTTTGATGCCTTATGCCTGATCCCATCAACACCTCGTGATCACATATGCTGGTGTGCTTTTTGGACTCTATTGCTTTTGAGCTAGATGGAAGCTTGTTTATCTTTGAGCCTTTAAGACCTGGGATGCTATATCTTTTGATAGCCAGGCACCATCAGCTTTCTTCACCACATTTTCTTATGTACCCACTTTTTCTTTGTCAGTGATCATGTCAGGAACGTGAGCATTATGGAATGCCAGTTTAATAGAACAAAATGTTCTTCATTAACAGAGTATTTTAGTGGAGGCCCAGTGTCCATCTGCTACCTTAATATTAGTACTAAACTTATAAATCTATCCACATAAATCTAGTTCCCCACCATATAGAAATATATTTACATATGTGTATACCTGTACTTAAACCTCTGTAAATATCCTTTGCCTCCTAGTTCTTTCCTCTATTTCCTTTTAATTTCTTCTTGTCCCACTATCATGCTCAGCCTTCATTTGGTTTCAGTAATTCCCCTTGGTTACATTGTCCTTGATAAAGTTATCCCAGTCCTCCTACACTCTCCTGGCCACTGATTTTGGATCACTTGCTGTTCTCTTTTCCTTGTGTTTGTTAACACCTACTTCCTTTTCCCCACCTCCCACTCTGCCATGTCCTCCTGGAACCATCTGTGCATTGTTTTCTCCTCCAGATTAGTTATCCTGTCTATCTTACTTAGAGAGACTTCAGAAATAATAATATGCTCAAAATAAAGATCGAGAAAATCAAAGCAACAAAACAACAACAAACCAATAACAAAAAAGAGAACCCTGTAATTGTTCAAGGTCTGTTTGTTGACCTTTAGGAGTGTTTTCTGGTTAAGTCTGATGGGGTGCCATGCCCTGGTCCCAAAGTCTATTTTTGATGTTCCCTTGAGACTGTTGCTCTGCTCCCCTTGCTGTTCTGTTGCATATGGTTAGTGTTTTGCCTCTTTGTGGTAGGGTCTGATCGGTCGCCATTCCCATACTGTGTCTCCAGTGTTGTCTCCCATAGAACTATGCATCGGTGAAGGTTGTCGTGTAATTATATACTTGTTCCCCACCCCTTGCTTGCAAATAGCCTGAGCCCCAAGAGCACTGAGGGGCAGCTTCAATGTTTCTTTTCCTCCTTATATGCCCACCCAGACGAGGGTTTTGATCCGATGGGAAATAGAACTGGAGGGTTTACCGTATACTTTTAAAATCTTTTTTCACTTTTCAAATTAAATACTCAGATATTGATTAGAATTACATTTATGTGATAAAACTAAGGTGGAAGAATTATCTTCTTTCAGATTCTGTCTTCTATGCCATGAACAGAGAACTATCCGATAGATATTTTGATCTTTAAGAATCTTCTCAAACATTATATATATCTTTAGTTTAGTGGCTTTGTACATGTTTACTAAGTTTGTCTTTACATATATGCTGTTATTGTTAAATTGCATTGACTACTTTTGGGACCATATTGGGAAAGACGATTGATTTTTGTATATTGGCCTTCTATGCGTGCTCTTCCTAAACATATATATGAAAATTTGAATTGATTTTTATGTATCCTTTGGTATTTCTACTACACTTGGCTACTGTGAATAAAGGGCTTTATTTTTCTTTCTTTCCCATTTTTAACCTTTATTTCTTTGTGTTTGCTAGTTTTTAGTGATGGCACAAAACTGCAAGGCAATCTTGATTAAATGGTGATGGTGTATTTTCTTCTTTTGTTCTTACTTTTTTTAAACATTTTATTAGGGGCTCATACAACTCTTATCACAATCTATACATATACATATATCAATTGTATAAAGCACATTCATACATTCTTTGCCCTAATCATTGTCAAAGCACTTGCTCTCCACTTATGCCCTTTGCATCAGGTCCTCTTTTTTTCCCCTCCCTCCCCGTTCCCCCCTCCCTCATGAGCCCTTGATAATTTATAGATTGTTATTTTGTCATATCTTGCCCTATCTGGAGTCTCCCTTCCCCCTCTTCTCTGCCGTCCGTCTCCCAGGGAGGAGGTCACATGTGGATCCTTGTAATCAGTTCCCCATTTCCAACCCACTCACCCTCCACTCTCCCAGCATCGCCCCTCACACCCCTGGTCCTGTAGGCATCATCCACCCTAGATTCCCTGTGCCTCCAGCTCCCATATGCACCAGTGTACAACCTCTGCCCTACCCAGTCCTGCTAGGTAGAATTCGGATCATGGTAGTTGGGGGTAGAAAGTATCCAGGATCTGGGGGAAAGCTGTGTTCTTCATCGGTACTACATTGCACCCTGACTGACCCATCTCCTCTCCTAAACCCCTCTGTGAGGGGATCTCCAGTGGCCGACAAATGGGCTTTGGGTCTCCACTCTGCACTTCCCCCTTCATTCACTACGGTATATATATATATACATGATGCCTTACACCTGGTCCCTTTGGAACCTCGTAATCGTACAGGCTGGTGCGCTTCTTCCCTGTGGGCTTTGTTGCTTCTGAGCTAGATGGCTGCTTGTTCACCTTCAAGCCTGTCCCTCTTTTATAGGGTTTCCTTCTCTCTCTCTTTTTCTTTTTCCTTTTTTACTATTATTATTGCTTCTTTTCTCTCCTCTTTTATAGCTTCTATTTCTTTCTCTCTCTACAATTTTTCCTTTTTCTTCCCCAAATTGTTTTTTAATTTCAAAATTTTTAAAATAGTTTTATTAAACAAGTAATTTATTGTTGCTATCAAAATATTTTGGATTTACAAAAGTGCTTCTTCCCTGTGAATTTTTTCATCTTGTTGAAAAGGAAGAACCAAGATAAACCACCCCCAAATCCTAACAACCTGATCTCTAAATTTTATAGAAAAATTCAACAGTTCAGCAACAAGAACAACAACAAAGATACAAACAGATATTTCTCCAAAGAAGACATTCAGATGCTAGAAACAAATGAAGACATGCTTGAGATGATGGATCATTAAGTTGATGCAAATCAGAACTACATTGAGGTACACCCTCCCCCTGGCACATTGGCAGTCAGGTTGGATACCCACACAATATAGCATTTGTACTCTGAGCTGCCAAAGTGAGTCGGAATCAACTTAGTGGCAATGAGTTTTATTTAGTTCTTGCTATATTGTCTGATAGGATGACTCCTTTACAGTCCATGTTAAAACTGCATTACACTCCCATCAATACGTCTAAGAAAGGGATCAGGAAGTTGACACATCGAACAAATGTATATTCTCAGATGAGGAAAACCAAATACTGTTATTTAAAATCATCTTTTGTTCCTTTCGGGAGCCCTGGTAGCGCTGTGAGAGAAGCACTGGGCCACAAGGTGGGAAGTGCAAATCCATCTACCACCCATCAGAGAAAGATGGGATTATTTGCTCCTGTAAAGATTCACAGCCTCAGAAAAATGTAGGATCACTATGAGTCGATATCCACTCGATTGCTGTGGGTGTTGACAGCTTGGTATTTTTTTTTTTTTTTTTTGCTTAAAGTACCTAGACCAAGTCCCTGCCATCTAATCCATCCTGATTCATAGAGACCCTATAGGACAGCAGAGAATTGTCCTGTGAGTTTCCCAGGCTGTAAATCTTTACCAGAATACAATGCCTCATCTTCTGTGGCGCTACTGGGGATTTTGAAGTGCTGACCTTGTGGTTAGCAGCCCACCTCCTAACACAGTATCCAACCAGGGCTCTTCTAAAGGATGTGCCTGTACTCCCTGAAAGAATGTGGGGTGTTAATGTTTATAACTTTTAGAAAGACAACATGAATAATAATAGTATGAAAAAGATTTTGAATTGCTTAGCTGACTATTCAAAGTTCATCATTCACTTATTCAAACCCACCTCCAAAAAATTATTCTGATCACTGTCCTTGATGTTCTTTCTCAAATTCTGCATTTCCCCCCCTCTGATTCTGTTTGTGTTGATGAGAGAGAATGTTGTGGATAAAGTAGCTTGTGCTCAGAACATTCTCAAAGTAGCAGGCATTGTCCAATTCTTTTCACAGTTTTGTTGGTGACAATTTGTCCCAGGATACAATCTGCATAGAGATGGTGAACTACAAAGACTCTCAACGGATTCTGATAATCTGTTGCCACATAAAAAATGGGTAGTCCAAGGTTGAGTAGCTTACACCCTTTCTGCAGTTAAACTGCCTGGTTCTGGGAGAAGAATATAGCCAGGAAACACCATTGACTTTATTCATTAGGTCCAAGGGATTTGCTCAGATGGCTTGAATGACTTGGTATTAAATGGGTAAAAGTTAACAGTCATTTTTTGCTCTAGCTCTTCCCATGCCCCTAGCATCTCCATATGGTTAGCATATGCTTCTTCAATAGAGACATCTCAGCATACTTATTAATACGAAGATAGAGAGACCAACAGACCAAGGTAATAACTTCTAGCGTTTTCTTGTGGTTTTGAATATAGGCCCAAAAATGCCGTTAACATTATCTCTCCCTAGGTGTAAGAGCTTGATCAAGGGCTTGATCAAGGGCAATGTGACCAAGAGGAACTACTGGAACCCAAATGAAGACTGAGCATGATAGTAGTACAAGAGGAAAGTAAAAGAAAATAGTGGAAAGAACTAAGAGACAAAGTGCACTTAATGAGGTCTAAATACAGGCATGTATACAAGTAAATATATTTACATATGATGATGGGACAATAGATCTATGTGCATATATTTATAGGTTTAGTATTAAGGTAGCAGGTGGACATTAGGCCTCCACTCAAGTACACCCTCAGTGCAAGAACACTTTGTTCTTTTAAACTGGCATTCATGATGTTCTCCTTCCCGGCACAATTGCTGAAAAAGACAAAGCGGGTGTATAAGCAAATGTGGTAAAGAAAGCTGACGGTGCCTGGCTATTAAAAGATATAGCATCTAAGGTCTTAAAGGCTTAAAGATCAACAAGAGACCATCTAGCTTAGAAGCAGAAAAGCCACATGGAAAAACACACAAGCCTGTGTGATCCTGAGGTGTCGATGGGATCAGGTAGCAGGCATCAAAAGGCAAAAAATCAAATCATTGTGAATGAGAGATAGTGGGGTGTGGGAACCCAAATCCCATCTGTAGAAAACTGGACATCCACTTAAAGAAGGCTCATGGGGAATAGATGAGCCTATCTGGGTGCAGTGTAGCAATGATGAAACATACAACTTTCCTCTAGTTCTTTAATGCTTCTTCCCTCAGATTATCATGATCCCAATTCTACCTTACAAATCTGGCTAGCCCAGAGGATGTCTACTGGTACAGATCGGAACTTGAAACACAGGGAATCCACAACATATGGATCCCTCTGGACCAGTGGTGAAAGTAGTGATATCTGTAGGGTGGAGGTAAGGTGCAGTAGAAAGGGGGAACCAGTCAAAAGAATCTCCATATAACCCCTTCCCTAGTGGATGAACAACCGAAAAGTGGGTGAAGGGAGATGTCATACAGTGTAAGACATAACAAAATAATAATAATTTATAAATTATCCTGGGTTTGTGAAGGGCGCATGTGATTCAGGAGCTGATACCAAGGGTTCAAGTAGAAAGAAAATGTCTTGAGAATGATGACAGCAACAAATGTACAAATGTGCTTGACACAATGGATGGATTGATGGATTGTGATAAGAGTTCTATAAGCCCCCAATACAATGATTTTTTAAAAATTAAAAACATTATCTCTTGTCAGGAGAGCCAGCCCTAACAAATCATCACAGGCCCATCAGGCACAATTGTACAGCAATAATATGTAAAGATTATAGTAAAATCATAGAGAATAAGAGAGATAGAAAAGAGAGTGAAGTAAAGGTGTCAGACACATTTCATGGTAGCATGCTCACCTCAGCCCCACTTGGTGGTCCATATGGGGATGTGGAAGGTGGGAATGGCAGAATAGAGGCAGTGGGGAAGGGGGACAAGGGGTGGGGGGACAGGGGAGAGAGTGACCAGGGGAGAGAGAACCAGAGGAGAGGGGAAGGGGGAGAGAGTGTCTTTATTGTTTGGGGGTTATTTGTAGGTAGCCATAAGACAGTATATTCAGTAGTTAAATGTGTCACAAAGTGAGTGGTAACCACAGTAAAACCCCTGTTCTCATAGGTGAGGAAATCCAATACCTGCATAGGGAGAAGGCAAGGGTGGGAGGGGTTGGAAAGCTGGGTGAGAAGAGAGACAGAATCAACCGAGTGCTCACTTTAAGGTAGCATAGCTGTTGGGGGAGAATCTCCAGGAATGACATATTATCATTTCCCACAATCTCTCCCCTTCTCTATAAATCAGCACACTGACATGACATTCCTGCTTTAGCTAAATAGAAAATAGCCACCCCCCACCCCTAGCTCCCCGAATGGCCTAAATGATTTCCACTCTCTAAGTGGAATGTCAGAGATGTTAATCCACTGTGAATTGTCTTGGAAGAAAGGCTTGGCAATCAACTTCAAAAGAATCAGCCATTGAGGATCCTATGGAGGATGATGCTGATCTAACACACAAGAATCAGTAGGCCTTGGAGTCAACTCAACAACGAGTGGTTTTCTCTCAGGGAAAAGAGGACATCGACTTTGTGGACAATCTTAATGCAGCGCAGTCCCACAGCCTGCCTCAAATAGTTTACACTGACCCTCAAATAAAAGATACTTATTTCTCCTGCTAGTCTTCCTAAAATTTCATCACATTACAGCAACAGTTCAAGGTATAGTTCTTTCCATCATGTCAAGGTGCAAAAGAGTTTCCTGCATGCAATTCCTAAAGTATGTTTCCTTTAAGAGATGAAGGACTTTTAGCTACTAACACGTCAAGTTATCTCTCCAAAGAAGACATTCGGGTGCTTGAAATGCACGAAGAGATGCTTGCGATGATGGATCATTAAGGAGAAGCAAATAGGCACTACAATGAGGTACCACCTCCCCTTGGCACAGAGACAGTCTATCTTAAATCTAGTCAGAATCCATTGTCTAATTCTGTCCTTTACATTCAGGTTCATGAAATGAAAAGGATGCTAAAATTCTCTAAAAAAAACTTATGAGGGGACTATAAAAAGTTCTTGGAAAACAACATGAAAAATTAATGGCATTTTCCATAAATTCTTAGAAATTATGTTTTGTAAAGATTTTATATGATCTTTTTGAGTTCATGCCACACCTTTCTTTGAGACAGTCTCCTCTCAGGCTTTGACCTAACATCAAGAATGAAGAAAATGTTCAAAATTGATTGTGATGTTCATTGCACAATTCTTTTTAATAGATTTAAACAATTGGATTGCAGAGTGTGCTAATTATATGCCAGTAAATCTGGTGAAACAAGCATACAAATGGATAAATATATCCTAACGGCAATGTAGAAAAATGAAAGGATATGGTGAAGCAACATGTTTACATGTCATAAATAGAGGCACACCTGAGGTGCAGGAGGTGGAGCACTGTACCCTGAGCACCGCTTGAAGAGATGTGCTGCTCAGAAGTTTGCACTCACCATCACAGTTTTCATTGCCTGCTGACAGAGATCACTCTGAAAGTTGAAACCAATATGATCATATCTGAGAGCCTCCCTGGCGCAAGGAAAACTGGGTGGTCTTGCTCTGCTGGATACAAAAAGAGAAGGAATTAGTAAAAATTCCTTTGAGCAAACATGCCATAGACCAATTTTTATCAGTGAAAGCAAGAAATGTGCAGTTGTATTGTTCAATTGTGCCAGGCTCTGTTAAGTTAAAGTAAAAATATAGGTTTGTGTGTCAGGCTGGATGACTAGGGAAAAAATCCAGAGACAATCACATATGCATAAAAGAGATGTGTATATCAAAAAGTAAATAGATAACAAGAAAATATCCCAGCCCAGCCAGATTCAAGTCGATAAGTCCAATATTAGTCCATAAGTCCCTCTTCAAACTCATGCAGCCACATGCAATGATGCAGAATGCAGGAAGATCGCCCATTGGTGGGTGCAAAGTCTTGTGGATCCACTGCACTGATAGCAGCACATTGCTCTGGCAAGTCCCCTTATGGCTTAGGAGCAGGAAGGTGAAGACAGTGAGAAAGGGGAGAGGTTCCCAGGATCCTCCTTATGAGAAGGCCACATCCACAAGGGGGCACCATCATTCTGTGACCTGATTGACAGGTTGAATGCCACCCCTACACTTTTATGTATCTTCAAGTTGACATGAAAATATGTAACTACCATGCTTGCTTTATATTTTTAATTGATTTTACAGTGAAGAGCTTTTATTGATAGATATCTCATGTTTGGACACGGACAAAACTTCATTGCTTTCGATAGACTCCGTGCTATAGACACACTTGGTTTTTGAAACTTTTTTTAATTTTTTGCATGAAAAAGTCTGTGAAGCATACTTTCAAGATTCTCCGCGTCCTCGTAGTCTGGCATGGAGTGTCCAAGAGGCTTTATCTAAATCATAGGACATGCTATGAAGAGTGTCTGTTTTATCTTTTTCATCTTTCAACCAAGAATCTTCAACTAAGAATTCAAACAGAAAATATATTAATCTACATACATAGAAGCAGAAAAATGAACTTACACTTTGAGTAGACATTAATCAATATGATTTCTTAAAAGTCTTCCAAATCTAAGATTCAATGAGTCTAAAACAATATCTACATTAATCACTCTATCTAGGTTATCTTGTCTTTGTAATGAAGCAAAAAGCTTTACAGTGTTTATCTAAACATTCATTACTTTTCAGTGAACATATTGACCTATAGAGATCACCATTTTTTTTGTTGGGTGTTACTGAATCTAAATGACATTTTATAATATTTCTCAGTAATTTTGCTGGTGAACACCAATAAGCTAAAATGACCAGTAATGAGACATGATCATTAGTTCAGCTCAACAGAAATATATTTCACAGGAAACTCATGTAATTGTTCATTTTGACCCCAATGTATTTACAAGGAGTCCCAAATGCCCAGAGCACCCTGGGATCCCTCTGATCGTGCCAGAGGAACACCGTCACCTCACCTCCTGTGGCCAAAGGACAATTAATAAGGCCTTATTTTCTTCTCTCCACAGACCAGGTTTTATAGAGCATGCCTGACTCACAGATATCATGGAGCCTCCTGTGTAGTGTCTCCTCACACTGACAAGGTCTACCTAATCTTAGGGTGGGGAGGTTCCTGGATGTGCTCGGGTGAGTGTTTTTGGACTACAGAAGGGGAATTTTCAGGATCATGGAAAGAAAAAAAATCACAGAGCTTTAGCAGAAAAAAAACATCGTCATTTGATTCATAAAAACTGAAATTTAAAAGTTAGCAAAAGATGTAAAATGTTTAAAGGAAAATTAGGAATCCACACAAGAAAGTTGTAAATAGTTTACATTACAGAAATCTTGTGTGGAGTTCAAATCTCATGTCCCAGCAATATTTTTCTTTGTGTGGTTATCAAGGAGCACATGTTGGATGAATGACCCATGGGATGGCATAATTTAATATTTCTTCTATTCTTATGGTTCATTGACCTTAAGAGTGATTTATATGATATGTGAAGTCCTTTCTACACTAGATATCACAGATAGATTGCTTAAACATGATAGAAAATATGGGAAGGAAAATGAGAGATCAAGATATTGCAATGTCAGAAAACATTTTTCATAAAGTTAATATTAAAAATGCCCGATGACCTACTCATAATGCAGACAACAGAAAAATGGGGAAAGGGAGACAGTAGTCGGGGTAAGACAATGAAAAATAATAATTTATAAATTATCAAGGGTTAACGAGTGAGGGAGCACTGGGGATTGGGGGAATGAGGAGCTGATACCAAGGGTTCAAGTTGATAGAAAATGTTTTTAAAATGATGATGGCAACAGATGTACAAATTTGATAGACGCAATCGATGCATGTATGGATTGTGATGAGTTGTACGAGCCCCTATTAAAATAACTTTTAAAGGGCCTGCAATAAAATAAATTTTTAAAGTTTACATTTTGGTCTTCTCTGTCTCCACCAAGGCAGCCCTCTTGCTCTTGCTGTGTGCTGGTGTTTGAGGGAACCTCACTTCTTCAGATCTACAATCAACATGAATCAAGAAAAGTTAGCCAAATTTCAGGCTCATGTCCAGATAGGGGACAAGGCTACAGCTCACAGAACTATGAAGGTGGTACATAGAACAGCTACACTTGATAACAAAAAGCTTCAGAGATCGCTTTAAAAATCAGCTGTGAATAATAGAGCTGGTACTGAAGAGATAAGCATGATTAAAGGGGATGGAAACCATTCATTTCATTTCAACTATCCCAAGGTTCAAGCTCCCCTCTCTGCTAACACACTGGCTCCTACTGATCATGCAGAAGCTAAACCATCCACAAAAATATTTCCTGAAATATTAAGTCAGCTTGTTGCTGATAGCTTCGCAAGTCGTAGGAACTGAGCTGAATAGTTCCTAAGGCAAGTGTTGGATAGCAAACCCCAAAGACAGAAGACATTGACGAGGAAGATGATGATGTTTCAGATCACGTAGAAAATTTTGATAGGGCATCAAGGAATGAAGCTAACTAAAATCCTTCCTGCTTTTTGGAAGTTGGCAGGGACTAGACTTTACAGCTCAGCTATGTGGTTCCAAAGTTTTACAGACAGAGAACATCATCTTTTCCTAGTTCAGTCATATAAATATTTTGTTTATTAATAATGATGCTGTTTGTTCAGCATTTTTGGTCGTTTGATTTGCCTTTTGCACTTCCTCCCAGGATCTAATATTTGATCAAACTGCCAAGTATTGGTGCAGTTTGAGGGCGCTTTGTGTTTTGATTCTTGATTTTGCTTGTTTTTGTTTGGGAATTTTGTGTCTCAGTGTGTATGTGTGTGTGTGGGTATGTGTGTGTATACCCAGTGGAAAGCAAATTGGAAACACTTTTATTTATCCCCTCTCCTTGCTCTACTGTAATTTTTCTAAAAGATAACAGATATTTTCTTTACTCTTTTTACTCACATACTTTTGTTAAAATATGTGGCATAAAAATATGTAAAATAAACTTCATTGGTTTAAAGTACAGGCTGTGTTTTTAAAATATGCGCATATATGGCCACACTAGCTGTATGTTCTGATTCATCTTGCCTCATATTCATTATCTCTGAGTATTCAATTTTTTAATCTCTACAAATTTGGCCCATTCAAATGCTATCTCGGTTTTGCTTTAAATTTTATTTAATCCAGTTATGATAAAAATTGATTGATATCCCTATTAGTCAGTTTATTTTAGTAAAATATACTATATACTATTTACTAGAATATACTACAATGTGCTAGAAAATGTATGGCTTCTCACTTTTCTTAGAGAAACTTACTATGTTGCTTGTTTTATATGATATATTAGGTTAAGGGGAGTGATTTTTTTATATATTATCAGTATATAATGTGGTCATTTAAAAAATAAATTTAGAGATATACATAAATTAAGAATTATGTTCTCAAACAGAGTACTGAATTATAAATTTGAAATGACAGAGTGGGGTGAGGTATATAAATTGACAGGGATATTATTAGGAAATAATATCCCAGACACTACTTAATAAACACCTATAAGGGTGAACTGAATGGAACATTGAGTGTCTACAAATGATTGAGGGTCTACAGGTCTCATTAGAGCCCTGACAGAATAGTGGTTACACTGTGGGCTGCAGTCCACAAGGTCTGCACTTCAAAAACACCAGGTGCTCAACAGGACAAAGATGAAATTTCTGTATTTGTAAAGAGTTGGTTACAGTTTCTGAAACAGTGGAGCAGTTCTACCCTGTCGTATAAGGCCACCATGAGTTGGCATCGACTTGATGGTAGTGAGAGAGTGAGATATAACCCATTAATAAACTTGTACCTGTTTCCTTGTCTTTACTTAAAATGATAACATAAAAATGAGCCACTGTCATATGAAATTTTTCAACATAACTATTAATATTTAAAGCTGCTTCGTACATACAATAGACAAGTAATAATTGCTTTATCGCTTAACATTATGGAACAAGTGGATTCAATTGATATATTGTACGTTCTTCCTATTCATGTCCATCTTCTCTTGCAGTCAGCATTGCTCTTGGAAGGAGAGAAAGAGTATGACTAATTTAACTACAATGAGTGGATTTCTTCTCGTGACTTTTTCTGACAATCCTGAGATAGAAATTTTACAGGCTTATCTTTTTTTAGTCTTCTACTTGGTGGCTTTAACTGGAAATATGCTCATTATCACTGCGACTTCCATAGATCATAGCCTCCACTCACCTATGTATTTCTTCCTGAGACACCTGTCCTTTTTGGATCTGTGCTACATTACCACGACTGTACCAAGATCCATTTGTAATTCTTTCATGCACAGTGGCAATATTTCTCTCTGGGAGTGCATACTGCAGTGTTTTGCCTTCACAGTCTGTTGTTCTACTGAGTTAGCCATGCTCACAATGATGTCCTATGACCGCTACGTGGCCATCTGCTTTCCACTGCGCTATGAAATCATCATGGACAACAGCACCTGTGTTCACGGAGTGTTAGCTGCCTGGGCCAGTGGGTTCATCTCCGGGGTCATGCATACTGCTGCTACTTTCTCCATCCACTTCTGTGGTCCCCATGTCATTCACCAGTTCTTCTGCGATATCTCCCAACTCCTGAAGCTCTCTTGCTCCAATGACTACATCCCAGACCTTGGGGTCTCTGCCTTCCTGGCCATGGTGGCATTTCTTTGTACCATCTCTATTGGCCTCTCCTACACACACATATTCTCTTCTGTACTCAGAATGCCATCTGCTGAGGGTAGAGCAAAAGCCTTTTCGACTTGCCTACCCCATCTGTGTGTGGTCATATTATTTATCTCTACTGGGGTCTTTGAGTTTCTAAGACCACCTTCTGATTCTCCAATTGTGCTAGACTTTTTACTTACTGTTCTGTATACAGTTGTGCCCCCAACATTCAATCCAATGATTTACAGTCTAAGGAACAAAGCCATGAAGACTGCTCTAAGAAAGGTTTTCAAAAGAAGAAAACCATGCCTGTTTTGGTGAGACAAATTTTCAATTCCAATTTGGGAAACAAAACCAAAATATATTGCAAAGGACACAACAAAATTAATCAATATATAAAAGCTAAATGAAAAACCTGTTTGTACAGGAAGTTGTAATTATTAACTATCTTTGAACAATGAAAATCCTTGAAACACACAGTTAGATATCAACAACTCATGTTAATATTGTAAGCCTAAATATCACCTTACAAAACCTGGCATAGAAAAATGAAAATTAATTTTATAGACTCTGACTTAATCTCTCTGTTCTGTGCCTTTTTATCAGGGTGACAGAGTACTTCATCAATTTGAGAGTCCTTTCTAATTTTTTCCAACTTACACTCTAATTTGCAGTACTACATTGTATGCAAACACTGAAGATCAATGTTCACTGACAATTGACGAGTCCAATAGGATCCTATTAAGATGTCATTCTGCAAGTGAAACAGTGCTTCAGTCAGTAATACAGAAAGATTGCCCTTGGAAATTTTTCATTACCTCTTCAGATGCAAAGATTTGTAATCTGTTAATCATCTGGAACTATCTTTTAAATAATGTAACAATCTCACACAGATTAAAATACATATTGTTCTTCCATTAAATTAATGTCAGAAGAAAAAACAAATCAAATAATACAGAAAGAATAATATGCATGTGAAAAGAAAAGGTGCCTTTGAAATTTAAGAAAATATATAATTATATGTAATGATTAAAATGCCAAATTACAGAAATAATTTAAGCAGCAGATAAAATGCTAAACACTCAAAACAACCAGAATTAGTACACCGAAAGAGATATCTAAGGTTTTTCCACCGCCACAAGTTAAATAAAAAGAAAAAATAAGTGCTTAATTTTTTAAAAATCATTTTATTAGGGGCTCGTACAATTCTTATCACAATCCACACATACATCCATTCTGTTAAGCACATATGAACAATTGTTGCCATCATCATTCTCAAAACATTTGCCTTCTACTTGAGTCCTTAATATTGGCTCTTCCTTTGACCCTCTTCCCCCTCGCCCCTCCCTCATGAACCCTTCATAATTCATAAATTATTATTATTTTGTCATATGTTACACTGTCCAACATCTCCAGTCCCCCCTTTCCACCCCACATTCCCTCCACCCTCCATGCATCGCCACTCTCACCACTGGTCCTAAGGGGTCATCTGTCCTGGATGCCCTGTGTTTCCAGTTGCTATCTGTACCAATGTACATCCTCTGGTCTAGCCAGATTGTAAAGTAGGATTAGGATTATGATAGTGGTGGGGAGGAAGCATTTAAGATCTAGAGGAAAGCTATATGTTTGATCGTTTCTACCCTGCGCCCTGACTGGCTCATCTCCTCCCCACAACCCTTCAGTATGGAGGAGTCCAGTTGCCTACCCATGGGATTTGAGTCTCCACGCTGCGCTCACCTTCATTTACAATGATGTGGTCTTTTTGTTCTCTGATGCTTGATACGAGATCCTTTTGACAGCTTGTGGTCACACAGAGTGGTGTGCTTCTTCCATCTGGGCTTGGTTGCTTCTGAGATAGATGGCCGCTTGTTTATCTTCAAACCTTTAAGACACCAGATGCTATAACTTTTGATAAATGGGCACCTTCAGCTTTCATCACCACATATGCTTATGCACACCTTTGTCGTCAGTGATCGTATCAGGAAGGTGGGCATCCACTAATATGCTTTTTTGTTCTTTGATGTCTGATACTTGGTCCCTGCTAAACCTCGTTGTCAGATAGGCTGGGGTGCTTCTTCCATGTGGACGTTGATACTTCTCTTGTTTATTTTCAAAAATTAGATGGCCACTTGTTTATCTTAAAACCTTTATGACCCCAGACACTATATCTTTTGATAGCCAACACCATCAGCTTTCTTCACCACATTTGCTTATGCACACATATTTCTTCAGCAATCATGTTGGGAAGGTGTACATCATGGAATGCCAATCTAATAGAACAATATATTCTTGCATTGAGTTAATACTTGATTGGAGGCCCAATGTCCATCTGAAGTCTTAATACTAAACTTACAAATATATGCACATATATCAATTTCCCCAACATCCCATATAAATATATTTACATATGTACATTCCAGTCCCTAGACGTCTATAAATGCCCTTTGGCATTTTCTTTTACTTTCCTATTGTCCCACTATCATACTCAGCCTTCATTTGGGTTTCAGTAATTTCTCTCACTTACATTTCCCTTGCTGAATCCCTACCGGGCCTGTCACACCCTCCTTGCCACTGATTTTGGATCACTTGTTGCTCTCCTGTCCCTAGTTGGTCAGCACCACCTCCTTATCCCCGCATCTCCCTCTCCCATGTCCCCTCTGAATCATTGGTCCATTGGTTTTCTCCTCCTGACTATTCTTCTAGCCTATCTTATCTAGATAGATCTGTAGAGATAACAATATGCACCAAAAATCAAGCCATAGCAAGAGAGGCGACAAATGCAAACACAGGGATAACTACAAAAAAAGAAAACAAATGACCCATAAAAATAAATTAATTAAAAGACAAAACAAATTTTTAAAGATAGAAAAACATGTGCATAGATTAAGGTCTGATTTTTTTATCTCTAGGCGTGTCCTTCAGTCAGGTACGATGAGGTGTCACGCTCTGGCCCCAGAGTCTGTCTCTTTTACTCCCTTGGCGGCTCCCAGCTCTGCTCCCATGGTTGCTCTGCCCACACACCTTTAGTGGTTTGCCTACATGTCTCAGGATCAGTCCGTGACACTCCCAACACTGAGTCTCCAGTGTTATCCCCATTCGGGCCCTGGGCCAGCAAGGGACGGCTTGTCTCGTAGTGGGATCAGCCATATGGTCCACTCTGTGCATTGGCTGTTCAGAGTGGGGGTATCATCCTCCAGGCCTGGTGGGCCAGGATGTGCTCCACTCTCTCTTCCTCCTCCTTCATTTGCTCCCATGTTCTCTGATGGGGCTAATGATCAGGAACATTTCCCCGTATGCTTACTGGCCATTTGGATTTCAGACTCTGAGAAACTTCTGTTCAGGTCCTTTGCCCACCTCCTTAGTGGGCAATTCGTTTTTCTCTTATTGTAAGCTTGCAAAGTATTGTAGATTTTGGCCTTTGTCTGAGGTGTCATTGCTAAAGATGTTTTCCCAGTCGGTGGACTCTCTTATTACTCTCTTGGTGAATTCTTTCGATGTACACAGGTGTCTTATCTTTAGTATATACCCCTTGTCTATTTGTGACTCCTCTGTATTTTTATCCTTCCCTATTTCTGATAGCCTATGTATTCCCTATTCCAAAGTTCTCAGGTGATTCCCAGTTCTCCATTAAAGGCCCCAGTTGTTTGGGGTTTTATTTCAAGGTCCATGATCCACCTTGAGTTTATTCTTGTGCATGGAGTGAGATCAGGGCCTTGCTTCATTTTTCTGCAGGTAGATATCCATTTTTTTCCAGCATCATATATTGAAGATGGCATCTGCTTCCCATTTAATATTTTGGGGCCCTTATCAAAGATCAGTTGCCTGTATGCTGACGTTTTTATTTATGGGTCTTAGTTCTTTTCCATTGATCTGAATACCTGCCGTTATACCTGTACCGCACTGTTTTGATGACTATGGCCATGCCGTACATGCTAAGGTCAGATATAGCAAGACCTCCCAATTTGTCCTTCTTCTTGAAGAGTTCTCTCCTAATTATCAGCACTTTCCACCTTCATATGAAGTTAGTAATCTGTTTTTCCAATTCTTTGAAGAAGAATGGTGGTATTTATATCGAGATAGCATTGAACTTATATAGTGTCTTGGGTAGAACTGACATCTTTACTATATGGAATCTGCCTATTCACGAGCATGAGATATTCTTTCATTTGTTGAGGTCACTCAATTTCTTTTCGTAGTGTTTTATAATTTTCCTCATACAAATCTTCCCTTTCTTTAATCAGGTATATCCCTAGGTAGTTCAATTTGTGCTTGGCTATTATAAAGGGCACTACCTTTTTGATCATTTCTTCTGTGATCTTGTCTGATGTGTAGAGCAGTCCAATAGACTTGTGTTTGTTGATTTTATGTCCCGCCACTCTGCCTTATTCCTCTATTGCTGCCAGCACTCCACTTGTGGAATTTAAGGGGTTTTCAATATATAGAATCATATTGTCTGCAAATAATGAAAATTTCGCCTCTTCCTTCCCCAGCTGAATACCTTTAATATCTTGCCTTTGTCTTATGTTGTTAGCGAGGACCTTCAGTACGATGTTAAATAGGAGTGGGGACAAAGGGCATCCATCTCTGATCGCCTTTTTCAGTGGAATTGTTTTCATCTCTTCTCCATTAACTACCACGTTGGCTGTTGTTTTTTGGCTGTTGGTTTTTCACTATGGCTTGTATCATATTGAGGAATTTTCCTTCTATTCCTATCTTCTTGAGTTCCTTAAACAGAAATGCATGTTGGATGTTGTTGAATGCTTTCATGCATCTATCGATATTATATTATCATTTTTCCTGCAATATGGCAATTTATGCGGATGTTTTTTTTTCATTTATTGAACCATCGCTGCATACCTGGTATGAATCCCACTTGGTCATGGTGAATTATTTTTAATAAGATTTTGTATTCTATTGGCTAGTATTTTGTTAAAGATTTTTTGCAACAATATTCCTTAGAGATATTTATTTGTAGTTCTTGAACTTTGTGGTATCTTTGTCCACTTTAGGTATCAGAGTTGTACTAGCTACATAGAAAAACTTTGGGAGTTTTCAGGCTGTTTCTATGTTCTGGAAGAGTCTATACAGGATTGGTGCCAGTTCTTCCCTGAATGCTTGGTAGAATTCTCCTGTGAAGCCATCTGGCCCCAAGGGAATTTTTTGTTGATAATCCCTTGATTAACTTGTCTATTTCTTCCATTGCTATGGGTCTGTTGAGGTTCTTGACATCCATCTGTCATAGTGTATAGAGGGACTGTGTTTCCAAGTATTTGTCAATATCTTCCAAATTGTTGAATTGTATAGAATATAGACCTTCACAGTACTGTGTAATTACCTTTCTGCGTTCATTAGGGTCCATTGCAATATCCCCTGTTTCATCCTTGCAGATGTCGTTTGTTCCTTCCTTTCTTTGGTTAGGTTTGCCTGAGGCCTATCAATTCTGTTAATTCTTTCAAAGAACCAACTTTTTGCAGCATTAATTTTTCCATAGTTTTCTTGTTTTCCCTCTCCTGCATCTCTGCTCTGATTTTTATTATATCTATCCTCTTGATATTAATAGGGTTGTTCTGTTGACTCTGCTGTAATTGGTGTAAGTCTTGTGCCAGTATAGGATCCACAAGTCTCTCTTTTTTTAATGTGTGCATTTATTGCTATCAGCCTTCTTGTGATAAATGCCTTTGCTGTATGCCAAAGGTTTTGGTATGTCGTATTTTTGTTCTCATTGATTTCGAGAAACTTCCTGATTTAATCTCTGACCTGGGTCAATACCCACTCCTTTCGCAATGGGAAGTAGTTCATCCTGAAATTGTTGACCCTTGTTTTCTTCACGGTCCTTCTGTTAATTTCCAGTCTTATGGCCCAGTGATCAGAGGGAGATGTCTGTGTAGCCTCTATGTGCTTGAATTTACTCAAGTCCGCCTTGAGTAGCAGCATGTGGTTAATTTTTGAATTTGTGCCAGGTGGGCTTGAAAAGAATGTGAATTACTTTGCATGTAGGTGGAAAGCTCTGAAAATATCGATCAAGTCAAGTCGTCCAATTGTGCTATTTAGATCTTAGCCTCCTTGTTAAGTTTCTTTCCCAATGATCTGTCTTCTTTCAGAGAGTGTTGTAAAAAAGACACCAATTATCATTGTTGAGCCTGTGATCTCTTTTTTTTCATCCTTTGGAGTGTTTGGTTTACAAATTGCGTGGGTCTCTCATTAGGTAAATATGTTTATTATGTTCAGTGGTTCTTGGTCTATTTTTTCCTTTAGCATTATATAGGGCCCCTCCTTGTCTCTTGAGGCCAATTTGGTCAGATATTAAGATCGCTATCCCTGCTTTTTTTGCATTGCAATTTGCTTGATATATTTTTCTCCAGCCTTTAAATTTCAACCTGTTTGTGTCTGCGAGCTTGAGATGTGTCTCCTGGAGGCAGCAGATCAATGGGCTATGTTTTCTGAGTCAGTCTGTTAGCCTCTGCCTTTTAATGCCTAAGTTCTGGCCATTAATATTCAGTATTATTATATCCATCTGTGGTCTCTGTGATATCGTCTTGTACCTTTTGTGTTGGATATTTTCCTATCCACCTACCTTATCCGCTTGTGTTGTGTGTGTGGTTCATAGTTATTTTCTTTACACTATTGAGCTGATATTGTCCTGAGGCTGTTTCCTCTTTGTCACCCTATGAGTGTAATTGTTCTATGTAATGGTCTAATATTTGCCCTCCGTGAATGTTGATCTTCTGCCCATACTGGATTGGCATGGATCTTTTGTAGGGCTTGGTTTCTTTTTATGTATTCTTTGAGGTGTTCCTTGTCTGGGAAGACTCTTACTTCTCCATCTATCTTAATAGATAATTTAGCTGGGTAAAGTATTCTTGGGTTTGCATTGTTTTCCTTCAGTTTTTGGAATATGTTACTCCATTCTTCATCATTTCCGCTGATAGGTATGGACATACTCTTCTTAGGGTACATTTATACATGACTGCTTTCCCCTAGCTGCTTTTATGTGATCTTCTGCTTCTCCTCATAGTTGGGTAGTTTGATAATTATCTGTCTTGGTGACATATTCTTGGGATTTAGTCTGGAAGGTGTTCTTTCAGCCTCATGAATGGTTGCCTAATTTTCATTTATTAAGCTGGGGAATAATCCTCTAAGAATTCCCTCACTATTTTCACTGTTGACTTCTTTGCTGTGTCTCATTCCGGTGGGACAACTATTCTAATGTTTCTTTTCATAGCATCGAACATGGCTCTCAAGTTTTTGTTGGCTTCTTTGTCTTATTTGACTGCTTTTCCAGTTTTCTGTGGTCTACTTAGTTATGCTCTAGGTCACTGGTGTGATTCTCTACTCCTCAAGTCTGTTGTCAAGCTCTGTCAATTTGTCACTGGATTTTGTCACTTCATCCCTTAACCCTTGTATCTCCCTTTTGTGCTTTGCCTTTATCTCCTCTATCATTTCATCTTTTATCTGCATTGTTTCCATAATATCCTTTATGACTCCAAGCAGCATTCTGAAAATATCTTTTGGTGGTAGGTCAATATCTGATTCTTATATGACTATCGTTAGGCTCATGACTTCTTCTGGCATTGTATTCTGTTTCACCTGCTTTTTCATTGGAGCTGTTAGAACTGGTTGGTGTTTCAGAGGATCTTGGAGCCATTTTCCTCAGTCGAAGAGCCCTGGGCTCTTTCTTGGGGTATTCGTATGAGTGCTTCTATGTCCTACATGCCGGTAGCTATATTGAGGGGTCAGAGTATCACTATATCTTACTGTGGTTTTACTCATATCCTAGACATCCAGTATTCCATTGTTTGCAATGTGTGTTGGATATTCCTCTCATGTCATGGTGATTGAGTTGTTTTGGGCCCCCAAGGGTATCGCTTCCGTGGCTGACCTCTAAGTAAACTTCACCATTCTTGGAGCACCTCAGATGGCCTGTGGTGTGTTCCCCTGAAACAGGAGTGCTTTGGAGGACATGTAGGTATACCCTCCTTGATGTAAAGCTCTGTAGCTGGAAGGAGAAATATCGTAGTCAGAGAGATCACCTTCAAGATTGGGTGGATATTCCCGCAGTAGAGTGGAGGCCACAAGTGGTGGTCATCCATTTCCCCCAGTCACCTGTATGGCCTCGTGGTTTAGGCTGGAGAGGCTCCGACTGTTTGCATGGGAGAAACCCCTGCTGCTTGGTGTATGGAAGAGGACATGTGTGATTTAACCAGCTACTTGAATGACCAATAAATGCGGATGGGAGCTCCCCCACTTGGGGCTTCAGTGTTGCCCTAGGCAGAGGGGAGTGGCCTGGAGGCCGCTAGTGGACTGTGGCAGGAAATAGGGTGAAAGAAGAGGAAAAAGAGAGAAAGAAGAATACAAAAACTGGAACAACAATGCCAAGTAAACTAACATGCACTCACACACACAAATAAAATGCATAAAGTAAACAAAAGTGAAAACAGTAAAAAAAAGTAAAGAAAACAACAAAAATGGAGAACTGAATCTGCAGAGGTTGTGTTAAGAAAGAGAGGCAAGCTAGAAGAAGAGGAGAAATAAAAAAAGTGAAATAAGAACATAAAGAAAGGAAGATAAAGAAGAAAAAATGAAAGGGAAAGAGAGAAAATTTTAAAAATAGATAAAGAGACAGCGGACCCTGTGCTGTGCTGGGTGCAGCACTGACTCGTGCTGCATGCAGTACTGTCTTAAGGGGCAGCCTGCTCACTGGGTGGACAGAGTTGCCCTAGGCAGAGGATAGGGGTCTAGGAACCAGCAGTGGCATGTGAAAGGAAAAAGAGGGAGAAGAGAGAATCATACAAGCAGAGAGAGAAGCTAAGAGAACAAAGAAATAATGAGGAAATATAAAAAAGAGAAAGAAGGGAAAAACACTCAACTGTGTTCCCTAAAATTAGATGTGATGGTAAGGAGAGAAGAGAGAAGGAGGGAATAAAGAAAAAAGAGATAAATGATCCCTGATTGCTTGAATGTGGAGCCAGAGGGGTTTAGACACTGCCCCACAATGGCAGGTTGGTGGGCCCTTTTAATGCAGGGACCCAAGTGGTGGTGGGCAGAATTACCCTAGTTGCGAGATTGCCTTAGAGGTCCAACGGAGGTTTCCGCAGCACCGCAGCATGGTGTAGATGGCTGTCACAGAAGCCTTGTGTGGTGTACGGTACTCCCACGAGGGCAGGCTGGAGTTCCACACGCTATTCTGGTTGATTTGCCCTAGGCGGAGGGCAGTGACCTGGAAGGCAGCAGTGGTGTATGATAGGAAAGAGTGGGAGAGAATAGGAGAAAGAGGGAAAAAGAAAGAAAAAAGAGGGAAAAAGAAGAGAGAGAAAAAAACCCAACACAAACCATAGCTCGCTGAGACTGACTGTGATGGGAAAGATAGAAGGGTATGTGAATAAAATAGGAAGAAATAGAATAGTAATTAAGGAGATAACTGAGATTTGATCACTTGTCCGTGACACTGGAGGAGTCCCAACTCTTCCTCAAGGTAGCGGGGTGGTGTACCCGTTTGATGTAGGGTTCCACAGATGCAGTGTGGGATTACTTTCAAAGGCAACATTACACTGGTGGCCAGGCGTCAGTTCCCACCGTGGTAGTGACCACTAGAGTTCACTGTTATACCTGCCTTTTGCTGTATGTAGCACTGCATCAGTGGTGTGGGGTGGGGTGTTCCCACAGCCCTGACTAGGGACCCAGGTCAGGCAGGACCTCCCCAGCTGTGCTTGGAATCACTAAGAGGGAAGCTGGGCTTATTGTCCTATATTGACTGCTGGTTCCCTGTTAGATCACAGGATTTTATTTTTCATTTTTTATCCCCCTGGCCAGCTAGAATGGAATTCGATTTAATTGTCTTCCGCGCTCTCTAGACTGTATTTCAGTGGTCTGTTAGAATCTAAGAGTTGCTTTAGTGGGTCTTTGTTATGCAAAAAGTCTATAGGTCCCGTAGCTGAGTTCTGGTATTCCGTAGCTGGGCGTCTTCTTATGATGATTTGTGGTAAGGGCACCCTTCTATGTGTTCGTTGGAGCTGAGTGACAAGACTGGGGTTTGAGTTTTTAACCAATAATATATATTTCACACTTTTTTATGTTATGCTTTTGGTGTGCTCAAATTTGGTGGCTTTCATGCTGACCCCCAGAAGAGGAGATCCAGCTTACCAGGGGGTTGTTTTCTTCTCGGCCAATTGGAACTAAATTCACTCCCTGGGAACTGATTATCCACCTATTTTCTCCCACATGATGATCTCCCTCAGGTAAACATCTGCTTTTCCTTCTACTCCAAATTATGGCTACCCACTACCCCCACTCCCCAGACTGTGAGCTCAAGGAAGCCAACAGCATGGAGAGCTCTGCCATGTGGTTCTCCTCATGTCTTGGATTATGTCCCCTTTAGAGCATCAGCCTGGAGAAATCGCTGCTCCCAGCAAGGATACAAGGAGCATTCCCACTGGCTCCCGCGGGCTTGCCAAACCCAAAGCGCATTAGAGCTTTCTTGATTTGCTTGTGAGTGGAAATTAAACGCAAAAAAGGGGGTTCAGAAGAGACCCTAGTACCATAGTTCTAATTTGAGGAGTCCACCTCCTCGTTTCCTTTGCCTTATCTTCCAATTTTCTGGTCTAACAGCAGGAGCTCTGGCGGGGTGAGTCCTCTCGATTCACCGTTTTCCCCAAATTCGAAATGCTTTAGTTTTTAAAGCATGGAAAATTATTTGGGTCCCCAAAAAGGAGGGTATGTATTGATTGCATCCAGTAATAGTTCCAGAATGCTTTTACATTTTTTGAGGGAATGAGTTATGAACAATATTCAGAGAAATAACTTCTAAGAGTATTTTGATAATTAATGGATATATAAGTCTTTGGGTTTGATGAGCACAACAAAAATTAGGCAGTAGCCTTCCCACAATGGGACACAACATCCCTCACTGACATTGGAAAACACTGGAGACACAGTGTGGTAATTCCGCCCAATCTGATCCCATCACACCAAGGAAAAACACTAAGGGAATGCAACAGAAAACTAGGGGAACAGAGCAACAAAGTCCACAGGCAATACAAAAAATAGACTTTGGGGTTAGGGCTTGGCACCCCAACAGACTCGACCGGAAACCACTCCTAAAAGCGAAAAACAGTCCTTGAACTAACTACAAGTTTTCTTTCCTGTTGTTGTGTTTTTTGTTTTGTTTTTGCTTTGTCATTAACTTTTTTGTTTTCTTTTGTATTGCTTGATTTTACTCTGTCTTCGTTTTGTGCATGGTATAATCTCTGCAGGTCTGTGTAAGTAAGATAGGCTGGATGAAAAATCTGGAGGAGAAAACAATGGGCCTGACAGTCCGGGGGTACATGGGAGAGGGAGTGGTGGGGGAAAAGGAAATGGTGTTAAAAACGCTGGGACAAAGGAATAACAAGTAATTCAAATCTGTAGTGAGGAGGGTGAAGGAGGTCTGGTAGGGCTTGATCAAGGGTAATGTAACTGAGAGGAATAACTGAAACCCAAATGAAAGCTGAGCAAGATAATGGGACAAGAGGAAAGTAAAGCGATCTAGAGAGATGGACATTGAACCTCCACTCAAGCACTCCCTCAATGCATGGTGACCAAGAGGAATTACTGGAACCCAAATGAAGACTGAGCATGATAGTGTTCCCAGAGGAAAGTAAAAGAAAAGAGAGGAAAGGATTAGGAAGCAAAGAGCATTTATATAGATCTAAATACAGGCATGTGCACAAATAAATTTATTTATATATGATGATGGGGAAATATATCTATGTGCATATATTTATAGGTTTAGTAGTAAGGTAGCAGGTAGACATTGGGTCTTCACTCAAGTAAACCCTCAATGCAAGAACACTTTGTTCTATTAAACTGGCATTCCATAATGCTCACCTTCCCGACAAGATCGCAGACAAAGGCAAAGTGGGTGCATAAGCAAATGCAGTGAAGAAAGATGATAGTGCCTGGTGATCAAAATATATAGCATCTGGGGTCTTAAAGGCTTGAAGATAAACAAGCGGCCATCCAGCTCAGAAACAATACGGCCACATGGAAGAAACACACCAGCCTGTGTGATCATGAGGTGTCTATGGGATCAGGCATCAGGCATCAAAGAACAGAAAATCATTGCATTGTGAATGGGAGGAGTACAGAATGGGGATCCAAATCCCATCTGTAGGCAACTGGACATCCCCTTACAGAAGGCTTATGGGGAGGAGATGAGCCAGTCAGGGTGAAGTGTAGCAATGATGAAACATACAACTTTCCTCTAGTCCTTTAATGCTTCCTTGCACCCACTGTCAAGATGCCAATTTTACCTTACAAATCTGGCTAGACCATAGGATGTCTACTGGTACAGATAGGAACTTGAAACACAGGGAATCCAGGACATATGAATTCCTCAGGTCCAGGGGTGAAAGTAGTGATATCGGTAGGGTAGAGGGAAGGTGAGGTGAAAGGGGGAAATGATCACAAATATCTCCATATAACCCCCTCCCTGGGGGATGAACAACAGAAAAGTGGGTGAAGGGAGATGCCGTACAATGTAAGACATGACAAAATAATAATAGTTTATAAATTATCAAGGGTTTTGGAGGGGGTTGGAATTGAGGAGTTGATACCAAGGCTTCAAGTAGAAAGAAAATGTTTTGAGAATGATGATATCAACAAATGTACAAATGTGCTTGACACAATTGATGGATTGATGGATTGTGATAAGATTGCATAAGCCGCCAATAAAATGATTTTTTTAAAAATTAAAAACATTATCTCTTGTCAGAGGAGCCAGAACCTAACAAATCATCACAAGCCCCATGGGCACGATTGTAGTGATAATCTGTGAAGATTATAGTAAAGCCATAGAGAAAAAGAGAGATAGAAGAGAGAGTGAAATAAAGGAGTCAGACACATTTCATGGTAGCATGCTCTCCACAGCTCCACTTGGTGGTTCATGTGGGGATGTGAAACATGGGAAGGGCAGGAGAGAGGCAGCTGGAAAGGAGGACAGGGGGAGAGTGGATCCGGGAGAGAGCAACCACGGGAGAGATGGGATGGGAGGGAGTGAGCAAGGGAGAAAGGAACAAAGGAGAAGGGGAGGGGGAGAGAGCATTTTTATGGTTTTGGGGCTGTTTGTAGGTAGCTATAAGACAAGCATATTCAGTAGTTACATGTGTCACAATGTGGGTGTTATTCGCAGTAAAGTCCCTGTGCTGACAGATGAGAAATCCCAATGCATGCATAGGGGTAAGGCAATGAGGTGGGTGGGGGTAACTTCAGTGGGAGGAGATAATCAAGGAATGTTTTCCTAACAGGGAGACAGAATCAAACAAGTGCTCACTTTAAGGTAGCACAGCTGTTGGGGGAGATAACGTGAGAATGACATATGATAGTTTCCCACAATCTCTCCCATCCTGTATCAATCAGCACACAGACATGACTTTCCTGCTTTGGGTGAATAGATAATAGGCCCCACCTGACTCCCTGAACGGCCTAAATGGTTTGCACTCTCTAAGTGGAAGGTCAGAGGTTTGAATCCACTGTGAAGTGCCTTGGAAGAAAGGCTTGGCAATTAACTTCAGAATAATCAGTCATTGAAGATGCTATTGAGGACGATGCTGATCTAACACACACAGAATCAGTAGGGCTTGGCTTCAGCTCAACAATGACTAGTTTTCTCTCAGGGAGAAGAGGAAATTGACTTTGTGCAAATTCTTAATCCAGCGCTGTCCCACCACCTGCGTCAAAGAGTTTACACTATAAAAGTGGAAGTGGAAGGACAAAAAAGAGATAGAAGGAAAATCTATAGAAAAGGGGCAGAAGAGAAGTAATAGCAATAATGAAAAAGGAGTAAGAAAGAAGAAAGAAAAGAAAATGCAGAGACTAAAAGAAAGTAAAGTGGAAAAACCAATGCTAGATAAAAGATGTATAAATGTGTATATCTAAAAATGCGCCCCCCCCCTTCTTTTCCCTCTAAGCTCTGGTGATGTCTAATAGAACATGGAAGTGGATGAGGCCACGCTGTCCCAGGATGTGGTGCTGATGTGGGCTCCAGAGACCAACTATGTGGAGGTGGGGTGGGGGGGGATTGCTCTTCAGATAAGCAAGCAGTCGCAGGTCCCTGGGGGATGATGTATCATGTTCCCCAATAAATAATACTGATGTTCCTAAAGTGATCCAGGGACATATATAAACCATAAGGATGTGAATGGATTATGAACTTGCATACAACGGTAACCGTAATCTAAGAACAATTTGTTCTTAATGTATTTGCTCACATGAAGAGATCACTAAAGATATGGGAGCTATAATACGGTGTGGTGAAGAAATCAGATGTTGCCTGGCTGTCGGAAAGAGTAGTACATGACGTCTTAAAGGTTTGTGTAACATCAGACAAAGGTCTTATTACTAAAATCTACAATACTCTGCTAGATTCCAAAAAGAAATAAACCAATAGCACACTTGAAAGGTGGGCAAAGGACTTGAACAGAAATTTTACAGGGACAGAAATCCGAATGGCCAACAAACATATGAGAAAATGTTCCCGATCTTTAGCCATAAGAGAAATGCAAATTAAAACAACAATGAGGTACCACCTGACACCCTCAAAGGTAGCCCAATTCAAAAAATCAGAAAGCAACAAGTGCTGGAGGGGCTGTGGGGAGACAGGAACTCTCATCCACTGCTGGTGGGCCTGTAAGTATGTACAGCCACTATGGAAATCAATCTGGCGATACCTAAAACAGATGGAAATAGAGTTACCATATGACCCAGCAATCCCCCTACTGGGCATATACCCAGAAGAGGCAAGGAACAAACCAAGACCAGACATCTGTGCTCCAATGTTCATTGCGGCACAGTTCACAATTGCAAGGAGTTGGAAGCAACCCAAATTTCCATCAACTGACGATTGGATTAAAAAACTGTGGCATATACATACAATGGAGTACTACGCATCACTAAAAAGCAGTGATGAACGTATGAGGCACATAGCGGCATGGGAAGAACTGGAGGAAATCATGCTAAGCGAAGTAAGTCAGGCACAAAAGGATAAGTACAACATGAGCCTGCTGAGGTAAGTATTAAAAATTTTTTAATGCAAAAGTGGCAAAGGGGAAAAAGCTACTGTATACAAACATTTCTGGGGTGAAGACGGTGTAGTATGGCAGAGACCAGATCAAAACCAGGGATGCACATGGTAGACAACAGTGGAGGAGGTGGGAAAGGAAAATAAAAGGATGAATACAAGGAAGAAAAGGGAAGTGGGGCCATGGGGCACTAATCCACCCAAGGGGAGGGTATTGTTTATATCTCCACAGGGAAAGTGGGACCAGACTTCAACCCAGTGCCGCAAGGTGTGAATGCAATATCCCGGCGTGGAGGAGGGAACCAGTGGAGAGGTCTGGGAGGCTGGCCCCAGCACCATAAATTAAGTGGATTAATGCCCCCCCCCAAAAAAAAGAATTTGTTTCAAAGGATGACATTGATTCTGCAGCTCCGGGAGATGGACATATCTGGTCAGAGCACACGGGAGCAGATGAAGGGGCAGGAGGAGACAGTGGAACACAGCCTGGCCCACGAGGCCGTGAGGATGACGTTCCTGAGTAGAGCAGCCAGTCCACAGAGAGAACAACATGGCTGGCCCTACTATGAGATATGATGCCCCTCAGTGACTAAGGGCGATACAGGGGACAGCACCGGAGACACAGTGTGGGAATTGCACCTGACATGATCCCACCACACCGAGGCAAAGCACTGGGGGAGTGCAGCGGAACAGCAAGGGAATGGAGTGGCAAGGTCCCCAGGGAATGCTGAAAGTGGACTTTGGGGCCAGGGCATGGTGCCCCAACAGACTGGACTGGAAAACGCTCCTAAGGGCCAGCAAACGATCCTTGAACGAACTACAAGCCTTTCTTTTGTGAAGTGTTTTGTTTTGTTCTTTGTCAGTGGTTTGTTTTTGTTGTTTTGTTGTCTGGTTGTATACTGTTGCTTTGTTTTCCTCTGTCTTTTTTTCATGCATGTTAGTGTCTCCACAGGTCTGTCTGAATAGGACAGGCTGGATGAACTATCTGGAGGAAAAACAATAGGACAGACAGTTCCAGGGGGACAGACAGATCCGGGTGGGGGAGGGGGAGGAGGGTAAGGAAGTGGTGTTAATAAACACAGGGACAAGGGAACAACATGGGACCCAAAATGGTAGTGAGGGGGGAGTGGCAGGCCTGATGGGGAGCGATCAAGGGTAAGGTTGCGTAGAGAAGAGGTATAGCTGTAGCCCAGGTGGGAACGGAGCATGGTGGTGGGGCTGGAGGAAAGTCAAGGGAGAGGGAGGAAGGAGCTGGGAGTCAAGGGGCATTTATGGAGGTCTAGACAAAGACGTGTACATGCAAACATATATATGAGGATGGGAAAATAGATCTAATTGTCTACATTTATAGGTTTAATATTAAGGTGGCGGAAGGACCTTGGGCCTCTACTCAAGCACTCCCTCAATGCATGAATACTTTCGTTTATTAAATTGGTACTCTATGATGCTCACTCTCCTGACACAACTGCTGAAGCCAATGTGGGTGAACAAGTAAATGTGGTGGAGAAAGCTGATGGTGCCCGGCTATCAAAAGAGATAGTGACTGGGGTCTTAAAGGCTTGAAGATAAACAAGCGGCCATCTAGCTCAGAAGCAACAAAGACCACATGGAAGAACACACCAGCCTGTGTGAGCGAGTGATCCCAAAGGGATCAGTTATCAGGCATCAAAGAACAAAAAATCATCATATCATTGGCTGCACACCTCCATGATAGGATCGCTGAACACAAATGGGTGCATAAGCAAATGTGGTGAAGAAAGCTGATGGTGCCCGGCTATCAAAAGAGATAGTGTCTGGGGTCTTAAAGGCTTGAAGGTGAACAAGTGGCCATCTAGCTCAGAAGCAAAAAAGCCCACATGGAAGAAGCACACCAGCCAGTGCGATCACGAGGTGCCAAAGGGACCAGGTATGAGGCATCATGCAAAAAAAATATATGTGTGTGTGTGTGTATATATGGTATATATATATACCATATTGAATGAAGGGGGAAGTGCAGAATGGAGACCCAAGGCCAAAGTGTCGGCCACTGGAGATCCCCTCACAGAGGGGTTTAGGAGAGGAGATGGGTCAGTCAGGGTGCGAGGTAGTACCGATGAAGAGCACAGCTTTCCCCCAGATCCATGATCCCAACTACCATGATCCGAATTCTACCTTGCAGGGCTGGATAGGGCAGAGGTTGTACACTGGTACATATGAGGGCTGGAGACACAGGGAATCTAGGGTGAATGATATCTTCAGGACCAAGGGTGTGAGGGGCAATGCTGTGAGAGTGTAGGGTGAGAGGGTTGGAAAGGGGGAACTGATTACAGGGATTCATATGTGACCTCCTCCCTGGGAGAGGGACGGCAGAGAAGGGGGGGAAGGGAGACTCCGGATAGAGCAAGATATGACAAAATAACGATGTATAAATTACAAAGGGCACATGAGGGAGGGGGGAGCGGGAAGGGAGGGGAAAAAAAAAGAGGACCTGATGCAAAGGGCTTAAGTGGAGAGCAAATGCTTAGAGAATGATTGGGGCAGGGAATGTATGGATGTGCTTTATACAATTGATGTATGTATATGTATGGATTGTGATAAGAGTTGTATGAGTCCCTAATAAAATGTAAAAAAAGAAAAAAAAAGGTTTGTGTGAAAATGAGCAGCCTTCTGATGAAGGTGTCAACTAAATCCATACAGAAGAAGCACACTAGCCTGTGTGATCAAAGATAGAAAATAATAAAATTGAAGACTGCTGGAGGGAATAATATTAGAGCTTAAGTTCTGAGACCATGATTTGCAGAGGGCTATGGGTAACAATGAAAGCCTAAAATCCATGTGCAGGGTCCCCACATGGATGAAGCCTCCAGTGAAACCCTTCGAAGCATTGACCAGGAATGTGATTAGTCTTGTCATCAGGAAGAGTGCATTGGGAAGTGGATTTTTGTAGATGTAGGTAGGTTAAAAATTAGCATCTTATTTTTTGCCTTTTGACCCATTATAAATTTGTTCCAGTTTTTAATATTTTCTGCCTTATTTTTTATTGAAATATTTCTATTTGTTTTGTTATTGTTGTTCGGTTTGCTGGAATTTTTTTATGTGTGTGTCTTTTTCTGTATATGAAATCCAAGATATATAAATCTATACAGACAGTAACTGGATTCATAGTTTCTTAGTGGCAGAGGAGAGGGGAGGATGGGGAAATGGGA
Source organism: Tenrec ecaudatus (assembly GCF_050624435.1). NCBI lineage: Eukaryota > Metazoa > Chordata > Mammalia > Afrosoricida > Tenrecidae > Tenrec > Tenrec ecaudatus. Next base: position 308,571,014 of record NC_134530.1, read on the forward strand.
AGTTAAGGACAATGAGTACATGGTAAAAAGAAAATGTTCTAAAATTGATCATGGTGATGATTGCATAGTTTAAAAAATATGATTGAACTATTGAATTGTAAAGACTTGTGAATTATATGTCAATAAAGATTATTTCTCTTAATTTTTTCTTTGATTTCCATAAAGCCAGAGTAATGTGAATAGAACGTGAAGATGCATGTATTTCTTTCCTAGTAAATGTGATGAAACTGGCTCCAGACATTACCTATCAGGTTTGATTTTTCTCCCATCTTATACATGTGAGTACCTTCTCAGGAAGTCCCCAGGGTGAAAGAGTGAATCCACAGCTCTGTGATAGGAAATAAATGAAAATGTGACTAATGAAAAATACTAGGCAATCAAAATTTGTGTTGCTGTTCACGATTCTGAACTAATGTAATACGGTTCCAAGAGACTAAAGAACCAACCCACTAACTATGTATATATGTCTGTCTTTCTTTTTCAGGATGAAATTCAACATAGGAATTCCCCTAGGTAATTCTTTCAAGTACACAGGTGGCAATGTATTCTGATTATTATAATAATTCTCAATACTGAGGGGACACTCTCTCTCAGGACTTTCATGACTAGAGATCTCATAAGAAGGCAGGCAGAATTTCAAAGAAGGAGAAAGTTGATTTGGAAACAAAGATCAGATGCTGCACTCTTAACATGAATTATCACTTCAAATATGTTTCTCTTTCTAATCCCTTCAAAGTACATCTGAAAAATGAGAATTTTATTACTTACACATCTGAAAACTCTTATCAGGTAAGGGAATGAAATCAGGCTGTCAAGTGGTTCATCTTTTCTGTTAGTGAGTGTTCTGTCATTGTTAGAATTAAAAGTAAATTTGCAGGACTTAAAACATATCCTATTTCATGAAATGTATGGAAGTTGGAAGCCACTCTGTTTGCCACATATTTGTTCCCATTCTCACTGTCATTGCAACATGTCTTGCTCTACATCCTCCAAAGTTAAGTCCATAATCTCTAAAGATACAATTGTAGCAAAGGAATTGTTTGGAACAGATGGGCCTGATTTCGAAATTATCTTTTTAAAGATCGGAAGAGCATTTTGTTTGTTTGTTTTCAGATTTTTTTTTAACACAGCACTGCCTTTGTGGGTTTGAGGCTCAAAAATAAATAGATTATTCACACATGTATTACTTGAGTAGTATAGGTATATTTCTACAAGTAATTTCATACAATTTTGTACCATATACAACTAATCTGTTGCTGGGCATATGACTGGCAGTAAGGTGTAACTGATCTCCTTTGGCTACACAGGGAGGAGAAACCATCTCCTTATCTATGCAAGGCACATTGCCATAGGGCAGATGCCAGACATGAATCCATTTACATGTCATCAGTATCTTTTTAAAGATCATTCTTTAAAAATCTACAAAGTACACAAGTTGTTAAAAAAAAAAGCTCCATACATATGTGCTTGACACAATGGATGGATGTATGGATTGTGATAAGAATTGTATGAACCCCCAATAAAATTATTTTTTAAACCAGCTCCATTGAATGCTTCATAAAAACATTTTGAAAATTAAATCATTTCCAGATATTTAAAATCTAACGCCCCTGGCTCCTTAGAGCTGTTCCCTAATGTTTTTTGTTTAAACTCTTATTCACCCCCAAACTTGGTTCGATGGTTTCTCAGACTTTAAAAGATTTCTCTGGCATAGAAAGCTAGCCAGTCTGAATTTGTTTTTCTTTCTTTTTAAAATCATTTTATTGGGGCTTCTTATTCTTACAACTCTTATCGCAATCCATACATCCATCCATTGTGTCAAGGATATATATATATATCCCAATCTTCATTTCTGGTATAGTTCTTATACATCTCTCCATGTTCCTTTTCTCTACAAATTTTCCTTATATGTTTGTATCATCTCTCTCAATAAACATATGCTACTATGGAAATAAAATGAACAAGATTCAAGAAACAAAACAAAATTCACTGCTATTGAGTTATTCTGACATATTGCAACCCAATAGGAGAGAGCAGAACTTTTCCTTGGAATTTTCAAAATTCTAACTCTTTAAGGGAGTAGAAAACCTCTTCATTTTCCCTCAGAGCTGCTGGTATTTCTGAACTGCTGATCTTGGGGTTAGTAGCCCCACTCTTGACTGTTGGTGTATGGAACTAGAGGTGAACACTGTGATTTCCATTGAAAGAGCATAATTTTAAAACCATGAATAGTGATATTTCTCAGGCATAATAAAATTAGAACTTAAGATAACAGATCACAAAAATATAGAATTTGAAGGGGAAGCCAAAGATACTTTGAGGACAGGTAAGTATTGGGTGAACTTAGGGAGGACCTGTTGAGGTGAGTCCAGCAGAGGAAAAACTTACTGATGCAAACTTTCATCAGACAAGTGATCTGAGAATTCTACATTAAGAAAAATTAAGGTTCATAAGACTAAACGAAGCTTAACAGTAGATGTATTGATGTAAAGCTGCAAACAAAACTCAGACTGATAATATTTGTATAGTGTGGCTTCTCTCGTTAAAGTTTCTTACATGTTCCTGTAGATATGGATTCAGAGGGATCAGGAAGAGGACCTCACTAGCCCAATTTATATTCTAAATGAATGGAAAGCTATTCCTTGTATTTTAATGGAATTTTTGTATCAAAAAAGATTTGTGGTTCATAAGCAGCTTATTACTCCCAGTTTATATTCATTAAGGTAAAAATCTGCCAAGTGACTTCGGAAGAGGACAAAAAGTAGCAGTATGGTGAAGGAAGTATTGAGCTGATTCAGAATGATGAAAAGAGCATTGTTATGATAAAGTAGTGGGTCACTGGCACAGTAATTGGGGAGCTGACAATAAGCAGTAGATCACCGAATGTAAACTTCTAGTGATAAGTCAAACAAAAAACAAATACTAATGATAAATCAAAGATGAAGAAAATGTATTGATTCAGACAAGTGACGAACATGTACCCTTAATATCTTTTTTTTTTAACCCTTAATATCTTACAGTGAAAAAACCCACATTCAATAAAGCACGGAGCTGGGATCCTACAAAACAACTCTAAAGCAAAACCAGTTGCCATCAAGTAGATCGCAACTGATGGTGCCTGCGAGTGGTAGAGAGTAGAATGGGGATCTAGAGGATGTATTTTCCCTGCTGACATCATGGGTTAAACACTAGCCTGCTGTGGTAAGCATTTCTTTTAAAAGAATTAATGCACAACTAGTCCCAAGGAGATGGAGATTAATGATGTCCCAAATGTACAACCCTCTCAAGATGCAATTCAGCTCCATTTTCCCTCCACTCCTCACTTGCCTATATTCCCTGATGTCCCTGGGTTTTACAAGTTACTGCATCATCCCACAGAAACACAATAAAAGTGTAAGGAAATGTCTCACGTGGTGGCCGGTGCTGTTCTGTGAAAAATCAAGGCAGCACAAAGGCACTGCTGAAAGTTAGGCCAGGGTGAGCCAGACATAAGGTCCAAATCCAGAAGTCAAGGATGTCCAAATATCACAGCAGGACCTTTCCCTTCCACCAAGGCTCAGTCAGGGAGTGGAGATCTGGTTGTCAAGTGAGGTGATGATAATATGGAAAGGTATGTCAACACCATTGTATAACCAAGGAACACAAACAATGTTGGCCTGGTTCCCGCCCAGTTCTTAGATGAGATCTTAAAGGTGGCACCAAGGGAACAAAGAGTCCAGTTCAATTCACACCCTCTGCTAAGGTCAGGTCTAAATCCCACCCCATTCCTGCTCCTAAGTAAAGAATATCGACCAAAATGGAATGATAGTCACAGGCGTATGAAGTCCATAATTATTATATGTCAGCTAAGGAATTATGGCTATGTATACAGCATAAAAATTTACAATTTAAATAAATATGAAAATAAGGTTGAAGTGTAAGGGTAAGAGGAAAAATCATCTACACTCAAGGACAGATGGCTGATCCAGGGGAACACTATAAAGAGGACTACACCTAAGACAGACAGACTATTCCCAACTACACCCAAGACAGATGGTCGACCTAGTAAACAAGATATAGATTTATACTACAAACATATAAAACGCCACAGTGTTAGCACTCAGCGCTCCACTATGATTAGAATTCGTGTGCGTGACAGTACTTGTTAGCTGCTAGTAAGCTTTATTATTTCTTGGTTTGTGGGTGTGAAGTTTTATATTGACTATTATTTGAAATATATTTGAAATGTATGTGATTGCTTGAACTTGCACTGTGAAATCACATTAGGGATTATGCTTAGAAAGGCCATATTAATTGATTATAACTCAGCTGCTGACCACAAGGCTGGTGATTCAACTCCACAAGCCATTCTGCAGGAGAAACGTAAGACTGATCCCTGAAAGATTTAAAATTTTGGAAACTCATTATCTTAAAGAATATTTATACTCTGTTTTCACAGGGACATTAAAAGTCAAAATTGGCTCGTGACAGTCAATTTCACTTATTTGGGGTTTATTGTTTTCATTATTATTATTTTATCTTTACAGAAGCAGGTCGCAGACCTTTCTCCTACAGAGTCACTTAGCCGCTTCCAACAACCCATGTCTCTATCATTAATGGGACACAAACCAATGCCCAACTTGGAAACCCTCAAACACTTGTGTTGACATTGCTGGCTGCAGTCGAATAAGTTATGACTCAAACCCCGGTGTGCAGCAGAAAAAAGCCCTCCCACGCCAGTGCCGTCCTCACACTTGTTAAAATTGAACCCATTGTCGAGGGAATAGTCTTCTGAATGATATGCAACAACGGTCTGCAGTCATTAAAAAGTTTTCCATCCAATCATCATCCAAAAGTAGGCAACTTCATCCTTCTTCGTCATGTTATGTTAGCCTGGAAGTTCAGCTGAAACGTGTTCACCATAGGAGAACCCGCTAATATTGCAAATACCGGTGATGTGGCTTCTAACATCACAGCAACACAAAAACCACCAAAGGCCAACAAACTGACACACTTGGGGTGGAAAAGAAATTACATTTGCCCTCAAAATACTTTAATTCTGCGTGAAAAAATTCTGGGCTGCTAGAGATTCTGCTTCTTGTTACAGACAGGATTCCATGCAGTATCTTATCTTTTCTTCTCAGTGATGCTAAACCATTCCTCAGTCACTGAATTTCTCCTCCTGGGAGTGACAGATATCCAAGAACTGTGGCCCTTTCTCTTCGTGGTTTTCCTCGCCATCTATTTGATCATTGTGGCTGGGAATGGAGCTATCCTGATGATTGTCATCTGTGATCCCAAACTCCATTCACCTATGTATTTCTTCCTGGGAAACCTATCATGTCTAGATATCTGCTACTCGACCGTGACACTGCCAAAGATGCTGGAGAATCTCATCTCTCCAAACAAAGCCATCTCCTTTGTGGGATGCATCAGCCAGCTTCATTTCTTTCACTTCCTGGGCAGCACAGAGGTCATGCTGTTGGCTGTGATGGCCTTTGACCGTTTTGTGGCCATCTGCAAGCCACTTCGTTACACTCTCATCATGAATTATCAGCGCTGTACCCAGATGGCTGGCACTGTCTGGGTCATTGGATTTTTCCATGCCCTGATGCACTCCATCATGACCTCTAACTTGACCTTCTGTGGTTCTAACCACATCCATCACTTCTTCTGTGATATTAAGCCATTGATAGAGTTGGCCTGTGGGAACACTGAGCTCAACCAGTGGCTGCTCAATACTGTCACGGGGACTATTGCCATGTGTCCCTTCTTTCTCACAATTCTCTCCTATTCCTGCATCATCACCTCTCTCCTCTTCAAGATCCGTTCTTGCAGCGCGCTTCACAAAGCATTGTCCACCTGCGCTTCCCACTTCATGGTAGTTGCTCTTTTATATGTTCCTGTTCTAGTCACATATGCCCGTCCTTCCTCAGGCAGCTCCATGGACCAGGAACGGGTCATTGCGATCATGTACACCGTGGTCACCCCTGTGCTAAACCCACTGATCTACACTTTGAGGAACAAGGATGTGAAGAAGGCCTTGATCAGGGCAGTCAGAAGGAACTATCGCCTGAGAAATCCAGAGAACGCATCTGAGGCAAAAAGAAGTGGAAATGAGATAGTTGAGACTGGAATTTATACTGCATCTCAAATTGTTTAGAATGACACATTTAAGGAAAAAATTTACAAAACAAATATAAATCCTAAAGTTCCAGCCATTGAATAAAGGATATATGAAGAAATTGAATATTGACCATAGAATTCTCTTGGTGAATTGTTATTTGAAATACTGGTTGATGTAGCTGATGTGTTACATATGTATTGTGCTATTTGGAATCAGATATAAAATATGCCTACAGTACCTATGTTAGACATATATGATTAATATTTAGACTTATTTCTCTTTAAAATTAAACATTTTAACATGAACAATAAAAATATTCTCTTTGTAGTTTAAAGCTTTTTAGTTAATTTACTATAACAGTAAATATGAGCTTACATATGCATTAAGGTGAATACTTAAAGATATATGTCATATTTAGTTAATCAACAGTCAAGGAGACAGAAGGGTTAGAACAAATTAATTATAACCTCTAATTATCAGAAGTAATGTAACCATTGGCTGATCTAAAAATTCTGCGCCTTGATATGGAAAAGTGTTCTAAAAGGCAATCTGCCAAACTCATAGATTCTTGTGAAATATAGTTAAAACCAGTCACGTGGGGAAAGGGATGCTTTGGTTTTTCTTTAATAATGCCTGTCTGTCCTTTTACAGCATTAAGATTTTCTTTCATCATTTGTCTTGGAAAAGCAATGCCTTGGACTATTATTCTTTTAATGACAGATTATAAAATGATGCAATACAAGAAAAATATTAAAAATTCAGCCAAACTTAGTTTTGTTTTGCTTTCTTTCTTTGCTTGAAGCAAAAAAAAAAAAAAGAAAGATTGAGTGAAAACAATGAAGCCCTAGTTCCTGAGGTATTTCTTGAGTTAATTTACAAGAGGTACATTCTCTACATATTTGAAAGTGCCCACTCTCCCTAAAAAGACAGTGGGAAGACAGCATTTGTCTCTGTGGGGAGAGACAGACAACTCCACGAAAAGCTCATTTGAATTGGTGGATGCACTATTCAAAATCCCTACATTCATTTTTAAAAGAGAGGAGAGGAAAAGGAGGATTGAGAAGGTGGAGTGTGGAAGAGTGGTCACACAGGGTCATTATGTAATAATCTGACATCAAGTACATGGGAGAGACCTAAAAGTAGACACACAATGTCTCGCTGATGACTGACAAGTAGGAATTGCTCTTCCTAAGTATTTTACACATATTAACTCATTTAGTTATGAAAGCAACACATCCTCGTTTTCAAATGTTGAGTAATTCACCCAAAATTTTAAGATAGAAATTAGCAAAGAAGAACTTCAAACCCAGGTAGTGTGACTACTGAGTTTTTCTTAAATGTTCTATTGCCCATAGTCTCAACTCTGGAATATTTTCGGCAGGTATTTCTTTATACAGTGTTTTCTACATTTCACCTAATTTTTCTTCTCGGTCTCCTTCCTGTCACATTTGGAGGGAACTTCTTCATTAATTTCTCATAGCTGTTAGTTTCTCTTTCATAAGTTCAATTTCTTTATTGTCTAGAACTGTGTTTTAGGGTTTTTTCTCATATGTAATTTTTTTTACCATTGTTCCCTTGCTTTGTGGAACAGAATCTTTATCCATTTATCCAGTTTTTAAAATTTCAATAAATGTATGCTTTAATTCAGCACTGGTCTGTCAGTTGGTTATACCGTCGTGGCCGGTGTGTTGCTGTGATGCTGGAAGCTATGTTACTGGATTTTCAAATGCTAACAGGGTCAGCAAAGTAAACAAACTTCATCAGGACGTCCACACTATGAGCAGACTATGAAGAAGAAATAAGCTGTCTGCTTCCGAGGAATTAGCAAATGAAATTTTTCTAGATAGCATCAAAACACTGTCAGATACCGAAGGCCTAACGAATAGAAGCAGAATATTACCAGAGACCATGGGAAAAGATGAGTCCCTTAGGTCAGAAAACACCCAAAATATAGTCTAGCCTTTATCAAAAGACAGTTGACCATAATGAGGTTGTTTCCCCTAACCCTTCATGCAGGTGAGCTTAAAGCAGGACCATGTCATAAGAACTAATTATTCTTATACTGGGTCTAGAATTATGTGTGATCCACAAACTCATTCATAGACCTGTGGTTTATATATGTATCTGGTTTAATCTAGAGATATCATTATCATTTTTTAATGAGGACATTATAAATCACCCTCCTGGGCCACAAGGTAATTCTACTGATAGTCTCATGAAATTAGTCAATGGTGTAGAGTTTATAACCATGTTGATAAAGAAAATTATACTGGACAGACTGGCTTCAGGCTGAAATACATAAATTGTTTACTTGTACAGATTAAAATCTTAGGTGAATAGACAGTGCTTGCACAAACAATGAGTCCAATTGGGCAAAACTTTCAATAACACTATTCACTAAGGAAGAATCATGACCACCCTTAGTGTTCTGTTAGTATTTGATGAATGGAAATTCAACATTATTTAATACTGAAACTGTCCAAATGATGTTTCTAAAACCTCGTGGATTACAAATGCACAAAAAAGTAAACAGAAATTAAGTAAATTAATTACATGAAACATTTCACTTATTTTGTGACTTCTAATACAATTATATCAAAATCTAAAATTTTTACAATACATTGTAAGCCATAATATTTAATAAATTAAAAAGAACTCTGACTTCAAATATGTCTTACAGAGGCATATTTATTAGGAGTTATGCAAGAAAAAGACAAGACAAAGATGGAAACAATTCATTTGGATGAGGGAGACCCAGCATGAGGCCAGAGGGGGGTACACAGGATCCACAGCCCTCTCAGCTACTCACATGGAATGTGGAAAGACAAGGGAATCATCACAAAAGCATGATGACACCAGATCAACTCAACACAGTTACAGGTGAGATCCCATAGCAGGAAAGAGACCATGATCAGGACATGAGCACGGGGACAGATTAGAAAAGTTTACAAGGACAATTTGGGGCCTTCTCATCAATTGGTCTGAGTATGACTCCCACCTGTACAGCCCCAGGATCCTAATTTTCAAAAATTGCACAATCAAGCAAGTTCCTGAGAGTGAGACTGCCGCTCCCCAGAATGGCCTGGGCCTCAAGCTTTTTTTTCTAACTAGGCGAACATCCAGCAACTCATTAGTGCCCCAATGGCGTTGCCTGAGAAATTTCTCCCTGTTCACAGTGGATTTTGTGTAAAAGCAGGTTCACTCAAACCTCATTTTTTGTGATGGCCGATTTAAGAGAATAGTGCGTGGCTGTGAAATTTTGTTTCCTGCTCGGGAAAAATGCCACAGAAACTGTTGTAATGTTGAACACAACTTAAAAGGACAGCGCTATGGGGAAAAACTCAAGTGTACAGTAGTTTTCTCATTTCAAAAGAGGTTAAATGTCAGCTGGGAAACTCATTTTGGGCATCCATCAACTTCCCAAATGGCCAAAAACATCTATACTGCATGCACTTGAAGATGGATGATGGACCATTGAAGAGAAGGCAAAGTTAGCTGGAATATCCTAGGGCTTGGTTGAGCGAATTTTTTGAAGATTTGAAAATGAGAAGGGTCACTTCCAAATATGTGCCTTGGCTTCTAACTGACCAGGAAAAATAACATTTAGTGTAAACATGCCATGCTTTCAAAAAAACAAACAAAAATAAGCTCAGAAACAACCCAGATGATTTTTCCAAAGTCAATACTGATGATGAGACATGTGCAATTCTTAGGACCCCAAAAGCATACATCAATCAAGCCAATGGAAGACGCCATGGTCACATCGTCCCCAAAAAAAGCTCATCAAGTAAAATCAAAGATCGCAATGCTCAATGCTGCTCATTTGTTTTGTTTTTAATTGTGAGGGGGATAATGCATTTGGAGTTTGTTCCACCAGGTCAGACTGTTAATCAAGCTCTTTAGTTAAAGAATCTGAAAACATTGTGTAACAGTGTACAACAAAAAAGGTCTGGTTTGTGGCAGACTGGGGACTGGTATTGCTACCATAACAATGCACCTGCTCATGCAGCCATCTCAGTGTACCAGTTTGGGGCAAAAAAACAGAAATCCCATTTGTCCCATACACTTGACTCACCTGACCTTGCTGCAAGTTCTTTTTGTTTCCGCAAATGAAGAGGAGCCTGAAAGAACAGCAATTTGACGACTTAGAAGAGCTGAACAAAAATGAAGGAGGGGCTGTCAGCCATCTAAAATGATATATTTAAAAAATGTTTCCAAGAATGGAATCACCAATTTGGGTACCCTCCTCTTACATAAAAATTATTTCAATATAACAACAAAACGTCTCAGTGGCCAGCACAGGTAAAAGTATGGGCATGGCCTTCTCCTGAGGAATCTGTGGACTCCAGTCTTTCTCCTAGGAGCTGTGACACACACTTCTGTGCTTCATTTTCCTGCTGACAAGACACATGGAGCTGTGCTGATGGAGCCGGAGCCCTGTAGCTGGAGGAGCCACATGGAGACCCACTCGAGCACTGAGATGCTTCCACTGCCACTGAATCCACAAGACTTTCCACACACTTGTGTGTAACCTTCTTGAATTTCACATCATTGCATGTACCTGTGAGTCTAAAGAAGAGTTTACAGACTGGTATTGGACATATGGGCTAATATTGAAATTACTGACTGACATGAGCAAGACAACTCCATTTGGTTTTATTTTAAACATTTAAATATTTTGTTTAAAACTTTGTTTTGAATATCAGCAAGTGCAGTGAAAAACAAGTACAAGGTTAGGAATTCAGAGTCATGTTATTTGTATTAAAAAATTTTCAGATGCCCACTGGTAGAACATATCAAAACTACAAGATAGGGACATTGACATGATGTGTGACTAAGCAGAGTTGATTACCTTCATGTATTAAAACTCCACCGGTGGCAGCAGAGCTTCAGAGCTTCTTCAGTGCAGAGAGGACACCACACCACTCTGAGCTCCCCACTGGTAAGGTAATCCACCTATGATGCATTGCCTGATATGTGACCGTGTGTGCCAGGTTTTAAGTTAGAATATATACTGATTATAAAATGTGTTAACCATTTAATGAATAGACATGTGAATTCAGAATCATGACATGTCACAGGACTAAGTCATTTTTGCGTGCTCAAGACCTGGACTGACTCTGAACTGGGCTCTGATGATTCCTTGATATATAATTACTCTTTGATATAAATCTCTCTCTTATATACATATGAATTTGTTTCTCTAGTCAACCAAGACTAACACAAGGACTATAATTACATTTTCTCAAGAGATAATTTTTATTTCATTCTCTCTTTTTTAAACTCAAAGCATAAAGTACACCAATGGAAATATTCCCTTATTTGTGCATAAATTAATTCTATCACAGATTGAATCTATTATAGACTTTTCCCATTTCAAAGAAAGAAGACCCCATAGAATAAGGAAAGTATCATTTTGTCTAATTCACAACCCCTGCTTAATTTGCTGAGTACTATGGAGTTAACTATATTTCCTGAGACTCACCTAAGAGTTTACCTCCCCTGCCTCCCAAAGCCTCTGTACCTACCCCCCTTCCCAACCCAACCTCAAATATACACATCACCACCACCACTTTCTTAATTTACTGGGTCACCACATTCTATAGCCCGGTGCCTAAAGTCTACTGATTGATTTCTCAATCAATCACTGCCATCAAGTCAAGACTGATTCATAGCGATGCCCTGTGTGTTTCTGATGCTGTGACTCTTTACGGGAGTAAAACAGCCAGTATTTCTTTGTGGAGCTGCTAGTGATTTTGAACTGCCAATTGTGAGGATCACAGCCCCACAAGTAGCCACTACACCACTGGGGTTCTGTAGTAATTATCTTAGTGCCTATCAATTGGTGTCCTGGTTGTTTAGTAACTATATTAGTCTTTGCTCTCTGTTTGCTGAAGATTGACCAGCCTGGGGACTTATTGCTCACAGAAAGACCTGGTTCCTGGAGAAGAACATCATGCTTGGTTATCCAAAAGGAGAGAAGCTCTAGTTGAGATGAATTGGCATGGAGACTTCAACAACGTGTTCAATCACAGCAACAATAATGAGGCTGGCACAGGACCAGGCCACCTTCAGATCTGCTGTGCCTGGGATCACCAGGAGTCAGAACTGACCCGATGAACCCCTGACAACGCATATTGTCTGTCAAGTATCCTGGCTTTATCCAAAGACTCTCGACTTCAATGTGCTCCTTGGTGCTGACTCTCTACTATACTTAAACTTCTCTTAAATGTTGACACGTCTTTGAAATGAACCCTCAACACTGTTCAAGGTATCTTTTCAAAAGAGAAGATCGAACTCAATCTGCCAAGGCATTAAAATCTGCAATAAGCTTATATTAATTAAAACATAGGTTGGCCTCCAGAAAGGGGTTGTAGGAAAGTCATCTTACCCTAGGGGAAAGCACCTAGGCACCAGCGATGTGACATCACACAGATGCACCTGAACTCAGTCAATAAGGTTGGCCAGTACCCTCAACGATGCCCCTTCCAGTTATGTAGCAGGAGGATAAACGGCAAGGCACAGGGCTTACACCCTTCCTTGGCACCTTGATTTCATGCTTCTGTGCCAGTGTTCCTTTCATGTGGTTCTTCAGCTCCCTCAAGTGGGCATCTTCAGTTGTGAGCTCTTAAGCAGTCCCAGCCTGACCTTGTATGCTTTCCAGGAATAGTGTGCACTTTCTGAGAATGCAATACCTGAAATTTCCCTTTCCTTCCTAAAAGTTACTTGCATTTTAAAAAGTGCTTCTGCCGCGTGAATTCTTTCAACGTTGAGATGCAAGAACCAATGCGAATCACCCCGGAAACGTAACAAATCGGCCTCTAAAATGTATAGAGAAATTCAACAGCTCAGCATCAACAAGAGCAAAAACAGACTGGAACAGACACTTCTCCAAAGAAGGAATTCAGGTGCTAGAAATGCATGAGGAGATGCTTGCGATGATGGATCATTAAGGAGATGCAAATCGGAAGTACAGTGAGGTACCACCTCCCCCTGGCACAGTGGCAGTCAGCTTGGATACCTACCTGATAGGGAATTTGTACGCTTGACTGCCAACGTGAGTCTGAATCAACTCAATGGCAATGAGTTTTACTTAGTTCCTAGAATGCTGTCTGATAGACAGGACTGGTTTTATTATCACGCTCCCAAGGATGCGGCTCAGAAAGGCATCAGAAAGCTGACACATCGACCAAATGTTTATTCTCAGATAAGCAAAATCAATTACTGTTTTTTTAAATGACCTTTTGTTTCTTTCGGGAGCCCCGGTGGCACTGAGAGAGAAGCATTCAGCCACAAGATGGGCAGCACAAGTTCATTAGCAATCCACCTGAGAAAGATGCTTCTATTTTCTCCTGTAAAGCTTCATAGCCTCGGCAGACCCGCGTGTGGCGCAGGCAAGGACCCTGAAAATAAACAGCCTCTACCTTGAGAGCCGCTTTCACCCGGGCTGCGTCCGAGCCTCCGCCGCTGCGGACACACTCAGACGCCGAAGGAACCCTAACTGCAGCCATGAGCAGCAACGAATGCTTCAAATGTGGGCGATCTGGCCACTGGGCCCGGGAATGCCCTACTGGAGGAGGCCGTGGTCGTGGAACGAGAAGCCGTGGCAGAGGTTTCCAGTTTGTTTCCTCGTCTCTCCCAGACATCTGTTATCGTTGCGGTGCGTCTGGTCATCTTGCCAAGGATTGTGATCTTCAGGAGGCTGCCTGCTATAACTGCGGTAGAGGTGGTCACATTGCCAAGGACTGCCAGGAGCCCAAGAGAGAGCGAGAGCAGTGTTGCTACAACTGTGGCAAACCAGGCCATCTGGCTCGTGACTGTGACCACGCTGATGAGCAGAAGTGCTACTCTTGCGGAGAATTTGGACACATTCAAAAAGACTGCACCAAAGTGAAGTGTTACAGGTGTGGTGAAACTGGTCATGTAGCCATCAACTGCAGCAAGACGAGCGAAGTCAACTGCTACCACTGTGGCGAGTCAGGGCACCTTGCACGGGAATGCACAATTGAGGCTACAGCTTAATTATTTTCCTTTGTCGCCCCTCCTTTTTCTGATTGATGGTTGTATTCATTTCTCTGAATCCTCTTCACTGGCCAAAGGTTGGCAGATAGAGGCTACTCCCAGGCCAGTGAGCTTTACTTGCCGTGTAAAAGGAGGAAAGGGGTGGGGGAAAAAAATCGCCTTTCTGCATTTAACTACAAAAAAAGTTTATGTTTAGTTTGGTAGAGGTGTTATGTATAATGCTTTGTTAAAGAACCCCCTTTCCGTGCCACTGGTGAATAAGGGATTAATGAATGGGGAAGAGGCAGACCAGTAGGCCCATGCTGGGTCTCTTGAGATGTTCCCATGTAGGAGATAAAGCCAATTTTGGAAGTTTCTATGAACTTCTATAATAACTTTACCTTTAGCAATATGACGGCCTTGGATTGTCTGACCTCAGTAGCTGTAACATCAAGTAACATCTACATCAGGCCGTACATAGAACATACAGTTGAGTGGGAGTAAACAAAGAAAAACATGACTGTGTGAGAGAGGACCCAGGATAAAAGTCTAAACAGGAACAACTTCATCACAGAGTTGATGCCGAGTAATCATATACATGGTGAAGGCAAAGGTTGAGAACACATATTTTTCCTTAAAGACTTAAATCTAAAGGCCAGAGTAAACATTGATACTCAGAGTTAGCATAATTTGGAGCTTGTTCAGGAATTGCAAAGAAATGCATTTTCCCAGAAATCAAGATGTTATTTTTGTATACTATATCACTTAGACAACTTTGTTTCATTTACTGTAATCAGTTTTTAAAAGTCAGATGGAAAAAGCAACTGAAGTCCTAGAAAATAGAAATTTAATTTTAAACTATCCAATAAAGCTGGAGGAGGAAAAAAAAAGCTACATAGCCTCAGAAAATTTATGTAGGATCACTGTGAGTTGGAATCCACTCTATGGCAGTGGGTGTAGGAAGTGGATTTTGTTGTTGTTTAATGTACCTAGACCAAACCACACAGTCACTTCCATCGAGTCAATCCTGATTCACAGTGCCCCTATAGGGCAGCGCAGAACTGCCTAGTGCTTTTCTAAGCCTGTTAATCTTTACCAGAGTAAAAGAGCCTCATCTTCTCCTGTGAAGCTGCTGGTGATTTTGAACTGCTGTCCTTGGAGTTAGCAGCCCTTCTCCTAACCCAGTATCAAACCAGGGCTCTTTTAAAAAATGTACTTGTACTCCCCTCTAAAGATTATGGGTTCCAACAGGTATAACTTTTAGAAAGACAAACAATCTGACCAGTAATAGTATGAAAAAAATTAATTGCTAAACTGAATATTCAAAGTCTCATCATTCACTTTTGTAACCCAAGCCAAAAAAAAGTAATCTAATCACTGTCCTTGCTGTTCTTTCTCAAATTCTGCCCTTTTTTGTACCTCTGATTCTGTTTTTGTTGATGAGAGAGAGTGTGGTCTGGACTGTCTCAAAGTAGCAGTCATAGGTCATTTCCTGTCATATTTTTGTTGGTGAGAATTTGTTACAGGGTACAATCTGCACAGAGAATATGAACCATAGAGCCGCTAAAAGGCTTCACATGCTCTGTTGCTGCATAAAAAACTGGTATTCCAACATTTAGTGGCCTATAACCCTTATGTAGCTAAACTGTCTGGTTCTGAGGGAAGAGTACAGACAGGAATCACTGTTGATTTTAATGAGCAGACCCAGGGCCTCTGCTGAGATGGCTTCAATGACTTGTAATTAAATGGGTTGAAGTTAACAGAGTAGCTCTTTGCTCTAGATCTTTCCATATCCCTCGCTCTCAATGTGGTGGCATAGGCCTCTTCAGCAGAGAAATCTCAGCACATTTTTACATGATAATACAGAGTCCAAGAGACCTAGGTAGCAGTTTCTAGTATTTGTTTTGCTTTTTAACCTACACCCAGAAATGGCATTAACATTACCTCTCACATTCTGTATCAGCACACTGACATGACTTTCCTGCTTGAGGTGAATAGAAAATAGGCCCCACTTGACTCCCTGAGTGGCCTAAATGGTTTACACGCTCTAAATGGAAGGTCAGAGATTTGAATCCACTGTGAACTATCTTGGAAGAAAGGCTTGGTGATCGACTTCAGAGGAATCAGCCATTGAAGATCTTATGGAGGAAAATTCTGATCTAAGACACGCAGAATCAGTAGGGCTTGGAGTCAGCTCAATATCAAGTGGTTTTCTCTCAGTAAGAAGAGGACATCGACTTTGTGGACAGTCCCATCCCCTGCCTCATATAGTTTACGCTGGCCCCTTAAATAAAATGCACTGTTTTTTCCTGCTAGTATTCCTGAAATTCATCACATGATTCCTAAAATTTCATCATATTATAGCAACAGGTCAAGGACCATGTCTTGTCATCATGTCAATGTTCCAATGGGTTTCCTGCATATAATTCCAAAAGTATGGTTCTTTAAGAGTTGAAGGACTTTTAACTGCTAAGCAGTCACATGTTCTCTTCATTGAACACTAAACATACAATGATAAAGTAAACAGAGCATAACAGCAATAGATGAACCCATTCCTACAAGGGAAATCAGAAGTCATAGAACAGTCACAGAGCGACTGTCTTAAACCTAGTCAGAACCTGTTGTCTAAATCTGTCCTTTACAGTCAGGCTCATGAAATGAAAAACGATGGTAAAATTCTCTTTAAAACTTATGAGGGGACTTCAAAAAGTTCTTGGAAAATTAGATAATACAATTTTCCATAGATGTGTTGAAGTCCTCTTGCATTCAGATTTTATGATCTTGTTGGAGTTGACTCCACACCTTTCTTTGAGACAGTCTTCTCTCAGGCTTGGACCTAACTTCAAGAATGAAGAAAATGTCCAAAAATTGATTGGGGTGATCAGGGCACAACTCTTTTTAATAGATTTAAACCATTAAATTGCAGGGTGTGCTAAGTATATGCCAATAAACCTGGTGAAACAAGCATACAAATGGGTAAATAAATCCTAACATAGATGTATAGAAAAATAAAAGGATATGGTGAGGCAACACCTTTACATGTCATAAACAGAGGCACACTTGAGGTGCAGGAGGTGGAGCACTGTGCCCTGAGCACCATTAGAAGAGGTGTGCTGCTGAGCAGTTTCCATTAACCTTCACAGTTTCCATTGCCTGCTGTCAGAGATCACTCTGCAAGTTAAAACCAGTACTACCATATCTGAGAGCCTCCCTGGGTGAGGGAAAACTTTGTGGTCTTGTTCTGATGAATACAGAAAGAAAAGGAATTAGGAAAAATTATTTCGAGCTGGCACACTGTAGACCAATTTTCATCAGTAACAGCAAGAAATGTGCAGTTGCCTTTTTCAATAGTGCCATGCTCTGTTAAGTAAAAGTCAAAATAGAAGCTTGGTGTGTCAGGCTGGATTGACTAACAAATCCGGAGACACTCATATATGCGTAAGAAAGATCTGCATATCAAAATGTTAATATTTATGAAGAGATCATCTCAGCCAAGTCCGACTAATATCCATAAGTCCAATACTAGCCATATCCCTCTTCACACTCACGCAGCCACATTCAATGATGCAGAATGCAGGAAGTTCACCCATTGGTGCATGCACAGTCTTGTGGGTCCAATGGCAGTGATCACATCATGGGGCTCTGGCAAGTCCCAGTGTGGCTCACTAGCAGGAAGGTGAAGACAGGAAGAAAGTGGGGGAGGTTCCCAGGATCCTCCATATGAGAAAGCCACGTCCACAAGTAGGCACCTTCAGTCTGTGACCTGATTGACAAGTTGAATACCACCCTCTAGACTTTTAGATATCTTCAAGTTGACACGAAAACATGTAACTATCACACTTGCTTATAGTTCTCATTGATTTTACGGTCAAGACTTTTAATGATAGACGTCTGATGTTTGGAAATGGACAAAACTTCGGTGTTTTTCATTTAGACTATTTGTAGACACACTTTTGGTCTTTGAAACTTTATTTATATTTTGCTTGAAAAAGTCTGTGAAGCTTATCTTTATGATTCTTAGGGTCCTTCTAGTCTGGCATCGAGTGCCCAAGTGTCTTGATCTTAATCATATGACATGCTATGAAAAGTTGCTCTTTTATCTTTTTCATCTTTCTACCAGGAATCTTTAACTACAGATTCAGACAGAATATAGATGAAAATCTACCTACATAGAAGTGAGAAAATGAACTTATAATATGAGTCAACATAAATCAATATGATTTTTAAAAGCCTTCCAATTCTAAGATTCAATGATTCTAAAACAATATCAAAATTATACACCTAAGAATCACTAAATCCAGGTTATCTTGACTTAGTAATGAAGCAACGAGGTAGCCATTATTAACCTAACATGTATTTATTTAGCAATGAACATATTGACCTACAGAGACCACCATTATTTATTGGGTGTTCCTAAATCTAAATGACAGATTATAATAGTTCTCAGTAATTTTGCTTGTGAGCACCAATAAGCTAAAATTGCCAGTTATGAGACATGATCATTAGTTCAGCTCAACAGAAATATATAGCACAGGAAACTTCATGTAATTGTTCATTTTGACCCCAAGGTATTTACAAGGAGTCCCAAATGCCCAAAGCACCCTGGGACCTCTCTGCTCGTGCCAGAGGAACACCGTGGCCTCACATCCTGTGGCCAAAGGAAGATTAATAGGGCCTTATTTTCTTCTCTCCACAGACCAGTTTTTACAGAGCATGCATGACTCATGGACATCGAAGAACCTCCTGCATAGTGTCTCCTCACACTGACAAGGTCTACCTAAGTTTAGGGTGGGGACGTTCCTGGATGTGCTCTGGTGAGTGTTTTTTTGGACTAGAAAAGGGAAATCTTCTGAATCATGGAAAGACAATAAATTACAGAATTTGAGCGGATACGATAAAGCCCATTGTCATTTGATTCATAAAAACTGACATTTATAAGTTAGCAGAAGATGTAAAATGTTTAAATGAAAATTATGAATCCACACAAGAAAGTTGTAACCTGTTTGCATTACAGAAGCTTTCTGTGGAGTTCAAATCTCAGCTCCCCAGCAATATTTTTCTTTGTGTGGTGATCAAAGAGCACATGTTGGGTGAATAAACCACGGGATGACATCATTTAATATTTCTTCTATTATTATGATTCACTGACCTTCAGAGCAACTTATAAGATATGTGAGGTCCTTTCTACACCAGATATCACAGATAGATTGCTTAAACATGATAGCAAATAGGGGAAAGAAAATGATAGATCAAGATATTGTGATGTCAGAAAACTTTTCATAAAGTAAACATTAACAGTGTCCCATGACATACACATAGTGCAAACAACAGAAAATGGGTAAAGAGAGACAGTGGTCAGGGTAAGCCATGAAAAAAAATAATAGTTTATCAATTATCAAGGGTTAATGGATGAGGGAGGATTGGGGATGGGAGGTGATGAGGACCTGATATCAAGGGCTGAGGTAGAAATAAAAATGTTTTGAAAAGACTGATGGCAACGGATGTACAAATGTGATTGATGCAATAGGTGCATGTATGGATTGTGATAAGAGTTTTACGAGCCCCCAATAAAATGATTGTTTCATGCCCCATTTCTGTCTTCTCTGTCTCCACTAAGGCATCCCTCTTGCTTTTGCTGCCTGATGGTTTTGAGGGACTCTCCCTGCTTCAGATTTCCCATCATCATGAATCCAGAACAGTTAACCGAACTTGAGGCTCAGGTCCAGATAGGGGACAAGGGTACAGCTCACAGAATTATGAAGGTGGTACATAGAACAGCTAGAGTTGATGACAAAAAGCTTCAGAGATCTCTTTTTAAATTGGCTGTGAATAGGATAGCTGGTATTGAAGAGATAAACATGATTAAAGGGGATGGAACACCATTCACTTAATTTCAACTATCACAAGGTACAAGCTCCCATCTCTGCTAACACATTTGCTCTTACTGTTCATGCAGAAGCCAAACCATGCACGCAAGTGTTTCCTGAAATAGTAAGTGAGCTTGTTGCTGACAGCTTCACAAGTCTTAGGAAATGAGGTGAACAGTTCCCAATGCAAGTGTTGCATAGCATAACTCTAAAGACAGAAGATATTGATATGGAAGATGATGATGTTCCAGATCTTGTAGAAAATTTTAATGGGACTTTGAAGAATGAAGCTAACTAAAATCCTTCCTCCAGACATAGAGAACATCACCTGTTCCTAGTTCAGTCGTATAAATATTTTGTATATTAATGATGCTGTTTGTTCAGCACTTTTGTTCATTTGATTTGCATTTTGCACTTCCTCCCAGGATCTAATAGTTTAGTCAAACTGCCAAGTCTCGGTACAGTTTGAGAGTGCATGGGGGTTCAATTCTTGATTTTGTTTGTTTTGCATCAGGAATTTTGTGTCTGAGTGTGTGTATGTATGGGTGTGTATGTACAGTGGAGAGCATAGTGGAAACACTTTTATTTATCCTCCCCTCTTGCTCTACTGTAATTGTTCTAAACAGATATTTTCTTCACCCATTTTACTCATATGCTTTAGTTAAAATTTGTAGAATATGTAGCATAAATTAAAAATATAATATGTAGTTCAAAATTCACTGGTTTAAATTACATGCTGCGTTTTTAAAATATACACCCATGTGACCACTCTAGTTGCATGTTTTGTTCATCTTGACTCATATTCAATATCTCTGAGTATTCTGTTTTTGAATTTCTACAAATTTTCCCAACTAAAATACTATGTCATTTTTCTTAAAATTTTAAATCTCGTTATGTTAAGCATCGATTGATATGCTTAGTAGTCAGTTTATTTTTGCTAAAATATATTATAAACTATTTAATAAAATGTACTACATTGTACTAGAAAATACACGTCCTATCACTTTTCTGAGAGTATCTTGGAATGTTGCAGCTCACATTATATGATATAGTAGGTTAACGGTAGTGATTTGGGGTATAATGACAATATATAATGTGGTCATTATATTTTGCAATAAATGTTTAGAGATATACATAAATTAAGAATTACTTTTTCATACATGAAACTCAATTATCATATTGCAATGACAGAGTGTGGTGATGTTTTATAAATTGAAAGTGAGATTATTAGAAAACAATACCCCCAGACACTGCTTAATAAACATATACGAGTGTGAACTAAATGGAACAGTGAGTGTCTCCAAATGATTTATGATCCATAAGTCTCATTGGAGCCCTCGTTCCACAGGGTCTGCAGTTCAAAAACATCAAAGGCTGCACAGGACAAAAATGGGAATTTCTGTTCCTGTAAAGAGTTAGTTACAGTCTCAGAAAAACTGGGGCAGTTCTACCCTGTCTTTAGGGTCACCAGGAATTGACATTAACTTGAAGGTAGTGAGAGTGAGATATATCCAATTAATAAACTTGTATCTACTTCCTTGCCTTTACTTAAAATGATGACATAAGAATGAGCCAACGTCATCTGATATTGTTCAACGTATTTATTAATATTTTCGGTTACTTCGTATATACAATGATAGGCCAGTAATTATTACTTTATAACTTAACATCATGGAATAAGTGGATTCAACTAATAAATAGCATGTTCTTCCTATGAATGTCCATCTTCTCTTGCAGTCAGCATTGCCCTGGGAAGGAGAGAAAGAGTATGACAAATTTAACTACAGTGAGTGGATTTCTTCTTGTGACTTTTGCTGGCAATCCTGAGATAGAAATCTTACAGGCTTCTCTTTTTTTAGTCTTCTACTTGGTGGCTTTAATTGGCAATATGCTCATTATCACTGTGATTTCCATAGATCATAGTCTCCACTCACCTATGTATTTCTTCCTGAAGCACCTGTCCTTTTTGGATCTGTGCTACATTACCACGACTGTACCAAGATCCATTTGTCATTCTTTCATGCACAGTGGCAATATTTCTCTCTGGGAGTGCATACTGCAGTGTTTTGCACTTACGTTCTCTGGTTGTGCTGAGATTGCAGTGCTCACAGTGATGTCCTATGACCGCTACGTGGCCATCTGCTTTCCACTGCGCTATGAAATCATCATGAACACCAGCACCTGTGTTCATGCAGTCTTAGTTGCCTGGACCAGTGGGCTCATCTCTGGGGTCATGCATACCGCTGCTACTTTCTCCATCCACTTCTGTGGTCCCCATGTCATTCACCAGTTCTTCTGTGATATCCCCCAACTCCTGAAACTCTCTTGCTCCAATGACTACATCCCGGAGCTTGGAGTAGCAGGCTTCTTGTCCTTGGTGGCATTTCTTTGTTCCATCTCTATTGGACTGTCCTACACACACATATTCTCTACTGTGCTCAGAATGCCATCTGCTGAGAGTAGAGCAAAAGCCTTTTCGACTTGCCTACCCCATTTGTGTGTGGTGTCATATTATTTATCTCTACTGGGCTCTTTGAGTTTCTAAGGCCACCTTCTGATTCTCCAACTGTGCAAGACTTTTTACTTACTGTTCTTTATACAGTTGTGCCCCCAACATTCAATCCAATGATTTACAGTCTAAGGAACAAAGCCATGAAGACTGCTCTAAGAAGGATGTTCAAAGAAATGAAACCCTACCTGTTTTGCTGAGACAAGTTTTCAATTCCAATGTGGGAAACAAAACAAAAACATATTGGAAAATACACAAGAAAGTTAAGCAAGAAATAAAGGCTAAATGAAAAACTGATAATGGAGGAAGTTGTATAAATTAACCATCATTGAACAATAAAAATCCTTGAAACACAACTAAAAATCCTTGAAACACACAATTACATATCAACAACTCATGTTAATATTGCAGGTGTAAATATTATCCTACAAAGCCAGATGTAGAAAAATGAAAATGAATTTTATAGACTCTGACTCAATCTCTCTTTCCTGTGCCTTTTAATCAGGGTGTCAGAGTATTTAGTCAATTTGGGAATCCTTCGTAATTTTTTCCAACTTACACTGCAGTTTGCAGTACTACATTGTATGCAAACACCAAGGATCAATGTTCTCTGACAATTGATGAGTCCCCTAAGATCTTATTAACATGTCATTCTGCAAGGGAAACAGTGCTTCAGTCAGTAATACACAAAGATGACCCTCTGAAATGTTTCATTGCCTCTTCAGATGCAAAGATTTATATTTTATTAATCATCTGCAACTATTTTTTAAATAATGTAACAATCTCATACACACTCAAATACATATTGTTCTAGCATTAAATGAATTAAAGAAGAAAAACAAATAATATTGAAAACTGATATGCATGGGGAAAAGGTGCCTTTGAAAATTACGCAAAATATTATATAAATGTATGCAATGATTAAAATTCAAAATTACAAAAATAAATTAAGAAGCAAATAAAGCACAAAAACACCCCAAAAAAACCAGAACTAGTACACTGAAAGAAATATCCAAAGTTTTACCACCACCACAGATTAAATAAAAGGGAAAAATAAATGCTTTATTTTTTAAAGCATGGAAAATTATTTGGGTCCCCCAAAAGGAGGGTATGTATTGCATCCAATAATAGTTCCAGAATACTTGTCCATTTTTGAGGGGATCTGTTATGAGCAATATTCAGAGAAATAACCTAAAAGTATTTCCAGAATTAATGAATATATAAGTCTTTGGGTTTGAGGAACACAACAAAAATTAGCTAGTACCTGCCCCACTATGAGACAGGACATCCCTCCCTGACTCATAGCCCTAAAGGAGACAACACTGGAGACACAGTGTGGGAATTCCCTCCGATATGATCCCACCACAACAACACAAAACACTAAGGTTGTGCAACAGAACAGAAAGGAGAACAGAACATTGAAGTCCCAAAGGAATACCAAAAAATAGACTTTGGGGTTAGGGCTTGGCACCCCATCAGACTTGATGGGAAAACAGTCCTAAAGGCCAACAAACAGTCCTTGAACTAACTACAAGCTTTTCTTTTTTTGTTGTTGTGTTATTTGGTTTGTTTGCTTTATCACTGGTTTTTGTTGTTGTTGTTTTGTTGTTTGAGTTTACTCTGTCTTGTTTTGGTACATGTTATAATCATCCAAGGTCTGTCTAAATAAGATAGGCTGGATGAACAATATGGAGGAGAAAACAACAGGACTGACAGTTCCTGAGGAACATGGGACACTGGGTGGTGGGGGGAAAGGAAGTGGTGTTAGCAAACACAGGAACAACAGAACAACAATTGATCCAAATCGGTACTGGTAGGGCATGATCAAAGGTAATGTAACCGAGAGGAATCACTGAAACCCAAATGAAGGCTGATCATGATAGTAGGACAAGGGGAAAGTCAAAGGAAATAGAAGAAAGAGCTAGGAGGCAAAGGGCACTTACAGAGATCTAAATAAAGGCATGTACATATGTAAATGTATTTATATGTGAGGATGGGGAAATAGATCTATGTGCAAATATTTATAGGTTTAGTATTAAAGTATCAGGTGGACATTGGGCCTCCAATCAAGTACTCTTTCAATGCAAGAATATTTTGTTCTATTGAACTGGCATTCCATGATGCTCACCTGCCCGACACAACTACTTAAGACAAAGTTGGTGCATAAGCAAATGTGGTGAAGGAATTTGATGGAGCCCAGCTATCAAAAGATACAGTGTCTAGGGTGTTAAAGACTTCAGGTAAACAAGCGGCCATCTAGCTGAAAAGCAACAAAGCCTACATGGAAGAAGCACACCAGACTGTGTGATCACAAAGTTGCAAAGGGATCAGTTATCAGGCATCAAAGAACAAAATATCATAATATTGTGTGTTCACCTCTTGGATATGATGACTGAAGACAAATGGGTTCATAAACAAATGTGGTGAAGAAAGCTGATGGTGCCTGGCTATCAAAAGGTACAGCATCTGGGACCTTAAAGGCTTGAAGGTAAGCAAGTGGCTATCTAGCTCAGAAGCAACAAAGTCCACACAGGAGAAGCACACCAGCCTGTGTGATCATGAGGTGCCAAAGGGCTCAGTTGTTAGTCATCAAAGAACAAAAAAATCATATCATTGTGAATGAGGGTGTGTGCCGAGTGGGGACTCAAAGCCCATATATAGGCTTACAGAGGGTGGCAGTGAGGAGATGAGCCAGTAAGGGTGCAGTGTAGCAATGATGAAACTTACAACATTCCTCTAGTTCCTAAATGCTTCCTTACCCTGTCCCCGGGACCCACTATCATGACCCCAGTTGTACCTTATAAATCTGGCTACATAAGAGGAAGTACACTGGTACACATAGGAACTGGAAAAACATGGTATCCAGGACAGATGAACCCTTCAGGAGCAGTGGTGAGAGTGGTGATACTGGAAGGGTAGAGGGAAGGGGGGGTGGAAAAGGGTAACCGATTAGTGGGATCTACATATAAGCTCTGCCCTGGGGCAAGGACAACAGAAAAGATGGTGAAGGGAGACGTTGGACATTGTAAGATAGGACAAAATAATAATTTATAATTATGAAGGGTTCATGAGGGAGGGGGGGATGGTAAAAATGAAGGTTTGGTGCCAAGGACTAAAATAGAGATCAAATGTTTTGAGAATGATGAGGGCAATGAATGCACAAATTTGCTTTACATAATTGCTGTATGTATGGATTGTGATAAGAGTTGTACAAGCCCCGAATAAAATGATTTAATAATAATAATAATAAATTTAGCCAGTAGAAGTAAAATGAATTCACAAGTAGCTATATAAAAATATTATAGAATAATCCAGGCTGAAAATATTTAAAATTCACAATGAGACAAGAATTATTAAAATAATACTGATTATATTCTAGAACATTTATTGTTTTATTTTTCACATTTAGGTCTATAGTCCATAGAAAATAGCATGTGTGTATATTTTGAGGTGGATTTAATTATTCACTTTATTCAAATAGATATCCAATTAGACCTGTACAATTAATTGAAAAATAAATGATTTTCATTTTATCATAAATTAAATTACTATTTTGATTTTTTCTACTTTAATGTGTTCATGTTGAATTGATTATGTTTATAACAGAAAATGCTATAATTACTTTAAGTATATACTCATTTTATATCTGGTAATCTAAATGTCCTAGTACTATTTTGGTCTGTTTTGAGGGTTTTCTGAGCTACTCCAAATCTGTTTTTTTTGTTTGTTTGTTTGTTTTTCAAATCTGTTCTATAACTATATAATTTTTAATCATTTTATTGGGGACTCAGAGAACTCTTATCCCAATCCATACATACATCCATTGTGGCAAGCACATTTTCACATTTGCTGCCATCATCATTCTCAAAACATTTTCTTTCTACTTGAGCCCTTGGGATCAGCTCTTAATTTTTCCCATCCATTCCCACCCCATTTTCCTCACAAACCTTTGATAATTTATAAAATATTATTATTTTGTCATGTCTTACACTGGCCAATGTGTACTTTCACCCACTTTTCTGTTGTCCATCCCCCAGGAAGGGGGTTATATGGAGATCCTTGTGATTGGTTCCCCCTTTCTACTCCACCTTCCCACCAACCTCTCAGTATCGCCACACTCACGACTGGTCCTGAGAGGTTCATCTGTCCTGGATTTCGTGTTTCCAATTCCTTTCTGTACCAGTGTACATCCTCTGATCTAGCCAGATTTGTAAGGTAGAATTGGCATCATGATAGCGGAGGGGAGGAAGCATTAAAGAACTAAAGGAAAGTTGTATATTTCATCATTGCTACACTGCACCCTGACTGGCTCATCTCCTCCCTGTGACCCTTCTGTAAGAGGATGCACCATTGCCTACAAATGGGCTTTGGATCCCCACTCTGCACATTCACAATGATATGATATTTTGTTCTTTGATGCCTGCTACCTGATAGCTTCGACATCTGATGATCACACAAGCGGGTGTGTTTCTTCCATGTGGCTTTGTTGCTTCTGATTTAAATGGCCACTTGTCTATCTTTGAGCCTTTAAGACCCCAGACGCTGTAACTTTTGATAGCTGGGCACTATCAGCTTTCTTCGTCACATTTACTTATGCTCCCGTTTTGTCTTTGTCAGCTATTGTATTGGGAAGGTGAACACCATGGAATGCCAGAGTAATACAACAAAATTTTCTTACATTGAGGGAGCACTTGAGTGGAGGCCCAATGTCCATCTGCTATTTTAAAACTAAACCTATAAATATATGCACATAGATCTAGTTCCCCATCACATATAAATAAATGTACATATGTACATGCCGCATTTAAACCTATATAAATATCCTTTGCCTCCTAGTTCTTTCCTCTATTTCCTTTAAATTTCTTCTTGTCCCACTATCATGTTCAGCCTTCATTTGAGTTTCAGCAATTCCCCTCAGTTACATTGCCCTTGATCAGTTCCTTCCACCTTTGCTACACCCTCCTTGACACCAATTTTGGATCACTTGTTGTTCCCTTGTCCCTGCGTTTGTTAACACCCACTTCCTTTCCCTGCCTCCCCCTGTCCAATGTCCTCCTAGAATCATCGGTTCTGTTCTTTTCTCCTCCAGATTGTTTATCCTGTCTATGTTATCTAGATAAACATGCAGAGATAATAATATGCACAAAAACAAGACAGAGAAAAACAAAGCAACTGAAGAAAATAAAACAAAAAAAGCGTTGATCAAAAAAAGAAAATCCTATAAATAGTTTGAGGTCTGTTTGTTCACATTTAGGAGCGTATTCTGGTCTAGTTTGATGGGGTGCATGCCCTGGCCACAAAGTCTGTTTTTGGTATTCCCTGGGACTTTGTTGTTCTGCTCCCCTTGCTGTTCTATTGCATGCCTTTCGTGTTTTGCCTTGCTGTGGTAGGGTGAGATCGGGCTCCATCCCCTCACTGTGTCTCCAGTGATCTCCCCCATAGGGCCATGGGTCACTGAGGGATGTCGTATAATTATATACTTTCAAAATATTTTTCTTTCACTTTTAAAAATACCTGCTGAGATATTGATTGGAATTACATTTCAGTGACTAAGCAAAGGTTGAAGAATTCTCTTCTTGTAGAGATTCTGTCTTCTAATCCATGACAGAGAATTATCCTGTAATTATTTTGATCTTTAAAATATTCTCAAAATTATATATATTTTAAGTGTAGTTGCTTTTCTCGTGTGTATTAAATGTTTTTTTACATATTTGGTGCTATTGTTAAGTTTCATTGACTACTTTTGTGACCATATTTAGAAAGATTATTGATTTTTGTATATTGACCTTAAATGCATGACCTTCCTACATGTATTTTAAAATTTGAATAGATTTTTATGGATTCTTCAGTATTTCTAAAACATTTTGCTATGTGAGAATTAAGGGATTTATGTTTCTTTCCAAATTTTAACTTTAAAAAATCATTTTATTTGGGGCTCATGCAATTCTTATCACAGTCCATGCATACATAAACTTTGAAAATCACATTTGTACATTCATTGCCCTCTTCATTCTCAAAACATTTGCTCTCCACTTAAGCCCCTGGATTCAGCTCTTCATTTTCCCCTTTCACTACTAGCTCCCTCCTCCCTCATGGACCCTTGAAAATTTATAAATTATTATTTTGTCATTTCTTGCACTGTCTCACATCTCTCTTCACCCACTTTTCTGTTGGCCATGCCCAGGGTGTAGGTTACATGTAGATCCTTGCAATCTGTTCCCACTTTCCACCCCACCCTCCACCTTATAACTTTTATTTCTGTTTTGTTTGCTTGCTTTTGTGCTGACACAAAACTGGAAGGCAATCTTGACTAAATGGTGATGGTCAATTTTCTTATTTTGATCGTACCTCATAGACAAAAGCACGCATAACTTCAAGGAAGTGAGTAAGGAGGTTCCTGATATCAGGTCATTTCAATGGGCTCATAAATGCAACCAAATGAGAAATAATTTTAAGAATCTGACAGTGACAGAAGAAAGATCCGCAAACAAGTCATTCTGTCCGTTAAGTATAACCAGTGCTACCTCTCTCTCCTTCAACTTTCACAAAAAGAAATTAGATTACTGATATGAGGCTGATTAAAACATAAAATGTGGTAATAAAGCTACACTTGCTGAAGACTTCTAGCCTGGACTACACCGGAGCTGGATGACGAGGCAAAGTTAAAATTGCATGAAATTGTGATTATTATAGAAGCAGAAACCAGATTCACTGCCTTCAAGGTGATTCCAACTTTTAGCTACCCCATAGTAGGGCCAGGGTAGAAATGCCTCTTGGAGTTGCAAGACTGCAACTGTTTAAGGGAGTAGAATGGATCATTTTTCTTCTTCAGAGGGTTAGTTGTTTTGAACTGCTGACGTTGTGGTTACCAGTCCAATGCATAACCATAACCAATATGCCACAAGGGCTCCTTTATTATTGTTTAGTAGCAAGTTAGAAACAAAATCAGAATTCTAATAATTTTATATATCTATACCATATTTAAACACATAGCTAACATAAGAAATAAACAGTTACTTAAACTATAAAGCAGTACAAATGGCTCAGTACAACTTACTCCCAGGAGACAGTTGTGAGACACTGACAGTCCTTCAATTCTTGAGGGTCACCGTGTAGTCCTCTGTAGAGTAATTCAGACTCTCAGGGCACAGGCAGCAAAGTCACCAACAGTCAGCCAGATGACAGGGTCCAACAGTCCCATCTCAAGGGATGTAAATTCCAATGGTGAGGCAATACAGGTTTGAAGGAACCTCAAATTATAGCGACACGGCTCACGGGTTAGGTGTCCCACAGGCAGTATAACTTGCAAATTGAGGCACAAAACAAGCAAGGGAACCACACACTGGTCCAATGATCAAAAAGCAAGAGACAAGAAAGGCGACACTAGCCAAGCCATTCATCTCTCAGCCCTTTATGCCCAAATGTGTATATCGCCCAGGTTGGAACAAGAAATTAACTACCTCAACCCTTGCCAACTTGGAACCTGTACACAATTCTTTAGCCATATATAATTTCCAGATATTAATGAAATCAAACTTATACTTATCAACAAATATCTATCATACATATAAATGAAAACACACTGAGTCCAATTACATCTGATTTATCATACATCAACAAAGGAAAAATATTGAATACACACATATAAAGAAGATACACTGACAATTACAAACCTCCCTTTTGCAATTGATAACATGGTCATTACTCTTAAGTAGCACTACCTACTACTACCCATTCTGCATTACCTTTGCCCTCGGCAAGCACCTCGGCTGGCTGTGGTTTTTTGCCTTCCTGAGGGGTCTATGTCATTAGATGTCCTGTCAGGAATGAGTTGCTGCAACTTACCATTTACTTTAATCACAGGGCATGGTAGCACTAAGAGTTGGCCTATGGGATCACCTGGATTCCAGACGCATTCTTCTTTACATCCATTATGTGGCACCAGTCCAATTTCTCCTTGGTAATCAGGATCAATCACACCACTCAGTAGAGTGACATGCTTCCTGACCTGTTGATCCAAAGGCATGAGAATCCAAAGTGGCCAGTGGGCATTCTCAGCTGCCAGTTCAGTGGAATCCATGCTATGTTTCTGGGTGGGAGAGTTCCTTCCTTGGGGACCAGGACATCCAGGCCTCAGAAGCACAGGGTTGTTGGGACAGGAAGCAAAAAATGATGCAAGGGGATCACTGGGAGTAATAGTGAGTCGTGCCACTCCAGCTTCCACCCCTTGGATCCTCAACCCATGAATTCTGGCTATTGGAAACAAAGCACCATATATTGGCCTCTGCTTTGGAGCATATACAGCTTCCTGGAGAACATTAACCCAGCCTGAAAGTTGATGCCACCTAGCTGGTGCTGTAATTGTGTGTTTGGAAATTCATTTGATCATTCTCTCAAGCCAGCAGCTTCAGGATGATCAGGAAATGATACAACCAGTGAATTCCATGGGAATGGGCCCATTGCCACCCTGCATTTACCATGAGGTGAGTTCCTTGATCTGAAGCAATGCTATGTGGGATGCCCTGCCGGGGGATGAGGCATTCTGTAAGTCCATGAATGTTAGTTTTGGCAGAAGCATTGCATGCAGGGAAGGCAAATCCATATCCAGAGCAGGTGTCTATTCCAGGAAGAACAAAACGCTGTCCCCTCCATGATGGAAGTGGTCCTATGCAATCAACCTGCCACCAAGTGGACGGTTGATCTCCCCAAGGAATGGTCCCATATCTTGGACTTAATGTTGGTTTCTGCTGCTGGCAAATGGGGCAATCAGCAGTGGCAGTGGCCAAGTCAGCCTTGTTGACTGGAAGTCCAGGTTGCTGAACCCATGCATAACCTCCATCCCCGCGACCATGTCCACTTTGTTCATGTGTCCATTGGGTGATGACAGGAGTGGCAGAGGAAAGAGGAGGACCAGTCTCCACAGGGCGTGTGATGTTATGCACTTGATTATTAAAGTCCTCCTCTTCAGAGGTAACCCTTTGGTGAGCGTTTACAGGAGACACAATTATCTTGGCTTTCTTGGCCCATTCAGAGAGATTTATGCACATACCTTTTCCCCACACCTTCTTGTCACCAATTTTCTAATCGTGGTCCTTCCAATTCCCTGACCATCCAGCCAAGTCATTAGTCATGGCCCATGAATCATTATACACTCTCACATCTGATCATTTTTGGTTTAAGGCAAACTGAAAGACAAGGGGCACTGCTCGAAGTTCTGCCCATTGGGAAGATTTCCCTTCACCATTGTCCTTTAGGTAGATCTCTGAAAGGGGCTGTAGTGTTCTGCTGTCCACTTACGAGTGGCACATGTATATCATGCAAAGTCATCCATAAACCAATCATGCCTTTTTTGGTCTTCAGTTAAAGTATGGTAAGGAACTCCCCAGGAGGCCATAGGTGCAGACTGGGAGAAAGGAGGCAATGTGACAGGAGTGGAGACTGTGGGCATTTGGGCCACTTCTTCATGCAGCTTACTTGTCCATTCAGGGCCTGCTTTGGCCCGATCTCGTATATACCACTTCCATTTAACAATGGAGTGTTTCTGCACATGTCCAACTTTATGATTCTGTGGGCTAGATAATACCCAGTTCATGATGGGTAGTTCAGGCCTCCTGGTGACTTTGTGACCCAGGGTGAGGCGTTCAGTCTCCACCCAGCCCATGTAACAAGCCAACAGCTGTTTTTCAAAGGGGGAGAAGTTCTCTACTATAGATAGCAAGACTTTACTCCTAAATCCCAACAGTCTATGCTATGATTCACCAATAGGGGCCTGCCAAAGACTCCACATTGCAACTTTATCTACAACTGACACCTCTAGCACCATCGGGTCAGCTGGATAATATGGTCCCATTGGCAAAGCAGCTTGCATGGCAGCCTGAAACTGTGGGAAAGCCTTTTCTTGTTCTAGGCCCCAATCAAAACTGGAGGCTCTTCATGTCACTTGATGAATAGATCGAAGTAGAACACCCAAGGGAGGGATATGACACCTCCGAAATCCAAAGAAGCACAGTAAGCAGTGTGTCTCCTTTCAAATCATTGGTGGTGGGGGTACAAATGCAATAGCTTATTCTTCATTTTAATAGGAATTTCTCAACATACACCACACCACTGGACCCCTAGAAATTTTACTGATGTGGAGAGGGTACCTGAATCTTCGTTGGGTAAATTTCCCAAGCTCTTGTACACAGATGTTTTACCAAAGAATTTAGACTCTTTGATACATCCTCCTTAATGGGTCCAGTCAGCATAAGATCATCCATATAATGGACCAGTGTGATATTTTGTGGAATAGACAGGTGGTCAAGGTCCCTTTCAGACTAAATTATGGCACAGGGCAGAAGAGTTGATGTAGCCCTGGGGGAGAGTTGTGAAAGTATATTGATTCCCCGGCCAGCTGAAGGCAAACTGCTTCTGGTGGTCCTTCAAGACTTGTGTTCAGAAGAAGGCATTAGCCTGATCAGTAGCTGCATAGCAAGTACCAGGATATGTATTAATTTTTCTCAAGAAACGAAATCACATCTGGAATGGCAGCTGCAATTGGAGTCACCACCTGGTTAAGTTAATTATAATCCACTCTCATTCCCCAGGATCCATCTGTCTTCTTTACAGGCCAAATAGGTGAGTTAAATGGGGATGTGGTAGGAATCACCACCCTTGCATCTTTCAAGTCTTTGATGGTGGCACTGATCTCTGCAATCCCTCCAGGAATGCAGTACTGCTTTTGGTTTACTATTTTCCCAGCTATTGGCAGTTTTAATGGTGTCCACTGGGCCTTTCCTATCATGATAACCCTTATTCCACATTTCAGGGATGCAATATAGGGGTTCTGCTAGTTACTAAGTGTGTCTATTCCAATGAAGCATTCTTGAACTGGTGAAATAACCACAGGATCTGTCCAGGGACCCAGTGGATCCACAGTGAGGTGTACCTAAGCTAAAATCCCATCGATAACTTGACCTCCATAAGCCCCCACACTGACTGGTGGGCCTTAGAAACGTTTTGGGTCTCCTGGAATTACTGTCAGTTCAGAGCCACTGCCCAGTAATGCCCGAAAAGTCTGATTACCTCTTTTTTCCTAATGAACCGTCACTCTTGTGAAAGGCCGAAGGTCCCTTTGGTGAAGGCTCAAAAAAGACTAACAATATAAACATTCGGTGATGGAGCAGGGCCCTCATTCAAAGGGACCCGACATTCTCATTCAAGGAGTTGTGGGTCTGTGAGCTGGCTCAGGTCTGGGAATTGATTATGTGATCCTGACTGTCTATTCTGAGTTCACCTGTATAGATCATGTAAATATTCTTCCACCTATATAGATCACGCAAATATTTAGTAGGTTTGCCATCTGTTTCATTCCTAGGGACACCATGGCTAAGTAGCCAATGCCATAATTCCACAAACTACAGGTTGCTTTGTTGACTACAGAAATCTTGTTGTCTATTATAACCATGTCCACACTGTCTCTGTTGATTCAATGCTGAAATCTGCCCTCTACCACCACGGGGACCATTATGGGCAAATGTCAGAGTTTGCTTAGGACAGCGCACACTGTTAATCCTGGTGCACATACAAGAGCAATTACAGGAGTCTTCAGAGATGTTGGGCCCACTCACAAACTTGTTCCTTATGGTTGTAGTAAAGGGTATGTCCTCAGGACACCCCTTTTTTGGTTCCATGGGAATAGCTTGATAGATCCATTCCAACATAGCAATTCCCTAAACTTTTCAATGCCTTCCTCTACAATGTACCAAGATAGGTCAGGTACTTCAAATTGATCTAATCGAGGCCATCTGGCAGTCCATGATTCAGTGAACCAACTAAATAAAGAATTAGATCCTCTCTTAGCCTCTCTCACACAGACATTGAAAGAAGAAACTATGCTTAGGGGTCCTAGATCCAGAAACTCAAGACCATTCTAATATTATATTTTGTGCTCAGGTATCCCACACCCTTAGTAATCATTCCCAGGAATATTCCTCAGGCTTCTGCCGGTACGTATTTGAAAACCCAAGCAGATTTTGTGCGTATAGCGCGCTTCTTCTTGGGTAATCATCTCAAGCTCATCTTTATGAGCTTTCTGAGATATAATTGTAGCTACAGGTCTAGCGGAAATAGGGGTGGTGAGAGTGTTTCCCAGGTGCTCCCAGCAATATCTTGTAAGGCTTCTGCCTACGGCAATGCTACCAATGCAGCAGCACCTGTAATTTCAGCTTGGATAGCCTGGCTAATCTGCTGAGGTGTGGATTGTTTTATTGATAGTGAATTAATTCCTTTAGCTGTGATGGGTGGATTTATTAGATGTGAGGGGTGGGTCACATTGTTAATAGGGGCTCGGTATCCTCATCTTCTGGATCATCAGCCCCTATGTTCCCATCCCAAATTCCAGGATCCCAATTTTTCCCTATCAATGCCCTCACTTTGGTTTCAGACACTGCTCTAGATCTGCAATTCAGCTGATGTTGTAATTCAGCCACTCACATAATGAGACAATGGACCTAATTCTCAGTAATGTGAGATATATTATGAGAGGAAAGAAGGCTCTCCTTTGTAGCACAGACAAAATCTTTCAAATCTGTTAGTCTACACCTGAGGCGTGCTTCTGAGGCTCTGACCCCATCCTTCTCCTTAATCACACTTTCCATTGTAAGAAAGACCAACCACCAGCTTCCCTATACTTGTCATCCTGATGGAACTCCTGGGAAATATCAAAGGCACAGTCCCTCAGAGCCTCCCCTTTAACCAGCACCTCATTTATTGGTGGTGCTACTGTAGATGTTAGCTTTGCTATTCACACCATGGATTAGTAAGAGGAGCAGACTTATCCATGCTTTGGGGCATAGAAGTAGCATTATTAGTGCTGTTAAGTCTAATCAAGTTTGTGAGTCAATTTAACAAGAACATATTTATGATTTTATTTCTCTAGAAGCACTCCTAGTAACAAGTGTATTAGACAGGGTTCTCTAGAGAAACAAAATTAGAATGCTAACAATTTTATATGTATTTATACATGTAGATTGATGTAGCGCATAAGAAAGAAACAGTTAATTAAATTATAAAGCAGTGCAAATCACTAAAGTGCAACTCAATCCTGTGAGACAGTTGTGAGATTCTGGCAGTCTTTCAAGTCTTGAAGGCCGTCAGGTAGTCCTCGGTATAGCAATTCAAGCTATCAGGGCAGAGGCAGCAAACAGCAAGGCAGGTTAGCAACAATAAGCCAGATGACTGGGTCCGACTGTCCCATGTTCAGGAGATGTAAATTCCAATGGTGTGGCAAAGCAGGTCTTAAAGGAACCTCAAATTACAGTGGCACATATCATGGGTTAGGTGTCCCACAGGTAGTGAAACTTGCAAAATGTGGCAAAGCATAATCAAGGCAGACGAACACTGGTTCAATGATCAAAGAGCAAGAGACAAAAAAGCTGAGGCTCACCAAGCCATTTATCTCTCCGTTCTTCAATTAATCCCACATGTGTTTATTGGCCAGTTTGGCACAATAAACTAACTACCTCAGGTCTCAAGTGATATGAATTCAAATCCAAACATGCAGAAGTAGAGGGCTGTGGCAGTTATGTAATCTATCAACTGGTGAAGGGTTAGAGTCTATCCTGTAAATCAGGTCATAGCCAATAATGCCTATGTGTGGGCATGGCTTTCTCCTGAGGATTATGGGAACTCCAGTCTTCCTTCTTGGAGTTGGAACACATGCTCTCTCTTTTATCTTCCTGCTGGCAAGACACATGGAGCAGCGCTGATGGAGTTACAGACCTCTAGCTAGGATAGACACGTGGAGACCCTGTTGAGCACAGAGATGCTTCCACCACCACAAGACTTTTCACCCACTGGCCTGTGCTCTTCCTGCTTTGGCATCATTGCATGTGTTGTGTGAGTCTGAACAGAAATTTATAGACTGGTACCACACATATGGGCTAATATTGGACTTAGGAACTTGATCTGAATTGGGATGGGGAGTTTTCTCAATATATAATTACTTTTTGATATAATCCTGTGTCTTGTGCACATATGATGGTCTATGAATGTGTTTGTCTAAGTCAACTCAGACAAACACAAGGACAATAATTACATGTTCTCAAGTGATACCATTTTTTCTTAATCTTTTTTAAAATTCAAAGTATAAGGTACAGCAAAGGAAGTATCCTCCTATTCGTGAATAAATTATGTCCATTACAGATCGAACCTATTGTAAAGTTTGCCCATTTCAAAGAAAGATGACCCCATAGAATAAAGAAAATATTATTTTATCTCCTAGTTCACAAGTCCCCTTCCTCATTGGCTGAGTACTATAGCGTTAATTATCTTTCCTGAGTCACACCTAATAGTTTCCCAAACTCACCCCAAGCCTCTGCCCCTACACCGCCCCCCTACACACACACCACCAACACCACTTTCTTAATTAACTGGGTTCCCACATTCCATACCCCAGGTGCCTAAACTCGAGTGCAGTGAATGGTCACTCATGCACTGCTGTCGAGTCCAGGCTGATTCACAGTGATCCTCTGTGGGTTTTTGAGACTGAAGACTGTAATTGGTTAAGGGAGTAGAAATCCCAGTATTTCTGTTGTGGAGCTGCTGGTAGTTTTGACCTGCTGACCAGGAGGATCACAGCCCCATGCATAACCACTACACCACCAGGGCTCCACAGTCATTATCCTAGCAGCTATCAATTGGTGTCTTGGTTATTTTGTAAATACCTTTGCTCTCTGTTTGCTGAACATAGACCAGTCTGGTGACATATTTCTCACAGAAAGACCCGCTGCCTGAAGAAGAACATCATGCTTGGTTATCGAAAAGGAGAGAAATTCTAGTTGAGAGGAATTGGCATGGAAGCTTCTACAACATGTTCAATCACAGCAACAATTGTGAGGCTGGCACAGGAAAAGGCCACCTTCATTTCTGCTGGCCCAATGGACCCCTGACAGCACATATTATCTGTCAAGTATCCTGGCTTTATCCAAAGACTCTCAATTTCAATCTGCTGCTTGGTGTTGACTTTCTTCTTTACGTAAACTTCTCTTAAGCACTGACGCTTCTTTGAAAAGAACAGTGAAAATTCATCATGGCATCTTTAAAAAGAGAAATAATTAATAAACAACCTGTTAAGATATTAAAGTCTATAATAACATCATATTAATTAAAATATATGTTGTTACTTACTCCCAAAAAGGAAAGGGTTCACAATACAATCAATCCTGTTGGGATTAGCATGAGCCTATAGAGAATTTTCTGTGAGATTTGTTGCTAAAATTAAAAGAAGTAATATATTGTTGCTATGCTATCAAAAATGAAAAATCATATTTAAAAAAATTTGCAATCTGTGTCTTTATTTTTCATTCTTTGGCTTCAACAGACCCTTGGTAATGAGAATGAAATAGTGAAGATATGAAATACTGAAAATATCTTTCTTTACTTGTCAGTGCCATGTAAGTGTCCTCTTGTCTCATTGTTCATGATCAGAAAAAAGAGCTATTGCAATAAGACTAGAACATAAGAATGTTTTGTTCTCATGGGACTCAAACAGAAATCCTCTGTGGTTACTTCTTCATATTGCAGTTCTTGAAAATCACCCTATTTATTCTTAAAACAATTTTTCTTCTAAACTAGGAGACCCTCTCATGTGACTTTTATTCCTGGACATCTGTGGTTCCTACAAACTCAGGCAGAATTTCAAAAAGGGAAAAGAAGTCATGTGGACATGCTGCTCTCCCAACATGAGTGATCACTTCAAATATTTTCCCATTTGAACTCACTGGGTGTTTATACTTGAATGGTTTCTGACCAATGATTTGAACACAGGTAAGAGAAAGATAGTCAAGGCAAGCTTGGAAGTTGCCAAGCATATTTTCCATTCATGTGGACTCTGTCTGTATGATGGCGTTAAAGATAAATGCCCATGCTGTAAGTCAGATTTTCCGTTTCACGAATGTATTCAGGATGAAGTCAGGAAGGCACTTTCCCTCTCACATTCAGATTCGGGTTCTCCATTCACCTTGCCTGGCTTTCTAGGCACCGTCAATGAAAAATCAGAAATCTATACTTTTTGAAATGACACCAAAAGAGACTTTTTAGTACAAAAGATTTATTAATTTTTAAATCAAAATACCATTTATTAATATTTTCAAAAGCATAGCACAATTAAATTTTTCCAAGACAGATTTATTTACTCATATACAATACTATTTAGTGGATTACAGAATCAAAACTTATATTTTGTATATGAATTAGTTAGTGTAATGTGCCAACCTGACTAATAAACACATGTGGGTTTAATTGAACTGCAGAGGTATAAATGGCTCGGTGAGCCTGGCCTTTCTAGTTCTCTAATCTTTTGCTTTCTGACAGTCGAACCAGGGTGCAGCTGCCTTAGCCAGTTCCCTGCTTTAGCTGGCAAGGCTCACTTCCTGCAAGACATCTCTGAGGAGAAGCCACATGGACCGATCACGATGCAGCCCTGGGTGCATATATGAGTGCCTTTGGATTTGTCACTCTTGTCAACCTGATCTAGCACAATGCCTCAATTAATTGGTCAACTAAATTTGACAGATTTTCTCAGAAGACACAAAATGGTCACAGGGGGCTTATCATGAAGAAGTTTTCAGAAAACCAAAAATTGCATTGGTGAGAAAAAAAAAACCAGGAAAAGTGTGGTGTGGAGTTTTTGCTGTCAATGCCAATGCACCTGCTCATTCTTTAAGGACAACAAGGGCTTCTATGAGAATTTCGTTGCTAAACGTTGGTCTATCTGGCACTGATCTCATTATCCCACTGACTTCTTTAATTACCCAAAGTCAAGTAATAACATGGACAAGAAACATGATTTGAGTCTTTCTAAGACTCAGAACCAAAATCATCAAAGAGAGTTACAAAGATGGAAATACTGCCTCTGCAGTCAATAGACTTAGATATCCACAAGCAATGATGGTTTCTGCATTACCCTCACATATAACACATTTGCCCATTTTTCATTTTTCACTTGGACAAAAGAATAGGACGTCAAAAGGTTTGTGTAAAAGTTCCATTATCTTTTAATCCCATATTTCACAAACTTTCTGAAGCATGTTGGACTTGGAAATTCTGGTAGTTTTGCAAAAAGGGCATGATAAGAACATCTGACCTCTTGTAGCTTTGTGAAAAAGAATCACCATCAGCATCAGTCCAAGGCTGACTGATATCAAGTGGAGGTCAGAAACA
This sequence comes from Tenrec ecaudatus, assembly GCF_050624435.1. Taxonomy (NCBI): domain Eukaryota; kingdom Metazoa; phylum Chordata; class Mammalia; order Afrosoricida; family Tenrecidae; genus Tenrec; species Tenrec ecaudatus. Next base: position 308,610,699 of record NC_134530.1, read on the forward strand.
CCTGCTGTCACCAATCGTTTCACCAACTCTGACATCAGCTGTCCTTCCCATGATGCTCTCCACTATTCTGTTGAGTTTATGAATTACTGAAATAGATACACAGAACTGACAGACAATATGCATTATTATGGGGTTTATTAAAGAAGTAACAGGTTACAATTCAGGATTTAGTTCTTCAATCAGTATAGCCTTTCTCAATTGTTGCCCACAGGCAGACTTTCCTTGGCTCAGAAATTTTAGTACTTCCTAGTGTCTTAGTAAAAATTAAAAGTGCCAATATAGGAAAAGATATCAGAAAATACCTAACAGTGATGAGCATGCAATAATGGCATTTATTTATATTTTCAAAATATAAAATGATAAGGAATTGTTAATATAATGTATATATAATCAAGTTCAGCAAGGTAAAAGGAATGAAAACTGAACAGAAAGGTGAACAGAGAAATTGCACTGATAAATTATTAGAGAGTTTGGATGATTGGCAGATCACACAGAGATAGCTCTTGTACAAATCAGGTTCATTTTCCTATCTATAGATGAGAGGCTACAGATTGGAGACCACATTATCATTTGCCAACAGAAAAATGTGAGTACCCCAATTTTAAAGGAAATTTTTGGTGTTATTGCCAAAAGTAAACAATTATGATTTCACTAACTATCTGGGAGATACAAATCATAAAAATAACTATCCATTTAAACACACAATATTAGCCCAATTATAAAAACCAGGAAACAATAAATGCTGGAAAGAGTAAAGAAATATTTGAATACTTATACTCTGCTGTGGACTTGTAAACATGTACAACCATGGTTGAAAATGATAAGGTGCTCCCTAAAACAACTGGGAATATAGGATTAGAAATTCCACTTGACCCAGCTGAGTATATCACCCAAAGTGAGAGAAATAACACAAACAAATATATGCTGTCCCTTGCTCACTGGAGCACAGATCACAATATCAAGAATCTGGAAACTGTTCAAACATTCATCAGTAGAAGATTGAATACAGAAACTCTGGTACAGACATACACACAATGGAATACGATGAAACGACAACACATCTCATGACATACATGGACCTGGAAACCATTATGCTGAGACAAGTTAGTCAATCACAAAAGGACACATACACTGGAAAACCAAAAGAAAGCTCTGCTGGGCAAAGCTTTCATAGTACACAATTTTCTTACTAGGCGAGGACCTCGCTCTGAGTTAATGCACTCAGTGACACCATCACCTGGGAAGGTTCTCTCTGGTCATAGTGAATTTTTGCTTAATAACAGTTTTGCTCAACATCATTTTTTGTGATGGCCAATTAAAGAAAATTAGAGCGCAGTTGTGAAATTTTGTTTCCAGCTAGGGAAAAATGCAGCAGAATCTGTTTTAAACCTAACACAGCTTACAAGGACAGTGCTTTGGGAAAACCTCGAATGTACAAGTGGTTCTCTCGTTTCAAAAAAGGTGAAACACCGATTGATGACAAACCTCGTTCTGGACATCTGTTAACTTCCTGAGTGGATTAAATTGTCAACTCTTAGTTCATTTGGAGTTCGTTACACCACGTCAGACTGTTTAAGGAAGCTTTCTATTTAGAGGTTCTGAAAAGATTATGTAACAGTGTGTGACAAAGAAAGGCCTGATTTGTGGCATATGGGGGAATGATTTTCCCTCCACGATTATACACCTGCTCACTGAGACATCTCAGTGCACCAGTTTGGGACAGAAAACATCATGGCTCTCTCACCCCACACACCTTACTCACCTGATCTCGCCCCATGTGACTTCTGTTTGTTTCCATGAATGAAGAGGGACGTGAAAGGACAGTGATTTGATGAAGTAGAAGTGGGGGGGGGGGGGAATGAGAAAGATGTTGTCAACCATTCAAACAGATGAATTTGAAAAATGTTTTCAAGAATGGAAGTATAGATTTGATAAATATATTAAATATAATGGAGAGTACTATGAAGGTGATAAAATTGTTTTGTAAAAAATAATAATAATACATAGCTTTTGGGGGGAAAATCCGGGTTTTCTTCTGTACCCCTTCGTAGAGTATGAGACCACTATTCTGATATGCCAAGCAAGAAGGTGATGCACCTACCTAATACTCATGGACCATGTATCACCCACTTATCTATTCATCTTAAAAATCACTTCAAAGGGGAAACTGTGAGAGGGAGAAGACAAAGTAGAGCATATGGTCACCCAAAATCAAATACTCCTACAAGTGTGCTTGATGAACCTTAATGATGGAAATTCAAGTCAAGAGGTGAGTGGGGGCTGGGGGTGGGGTGGGTTGGAGGGATCAATGTCTGTGTCAGAAAAGGAGATTTCATTTCTGTTGACAGATAAACAAGGTGAGGCAACCTGCAATTGGTTGACATTATTTATATAGGCCCCCACCCCCCCGCCAGAGAGATGAATACACCTGGTATAATGTTCCTAATTGGACACTTTGGACCTAGTTTCTACCAAGTTGTGCAAGACAGGGTTCTCTAGAGAAACAAAAACAGGGCACTGATGATTGATGATGATGATGATGATGATGATGATAGATAGATAGATAGATAGATAGAACACAAAGAAATAAACAGCTAATTAGTCCACAGAGCAGTACAGAGGACTCAGTTCAACTCACTTCCATGAGACAGTTAATATACTGGCAGTCCTTCAAATCATGAGGGTTGCTGGGTGCAGATCAAGGAAGCAGACAGCTGAGTCTTCTGTAGAGCAATACAGGAAATCCAGACACAGGCAGCAAACAGCAGGGTGGGTGACCAACAGTCAGCCAGATGACAGGGTCCAATATTCCCCAGCTCAAGTGATACACACACCAGCAGTTTGGCAAAGCAGTTCTCAAAGGCCCCTCAAACTATAGTCGCACGGTCCACTGTTTGGGTGTCCTATAAGCAGTGTAGCTCGCAGTTGAGGCAGAGAACTACCTAAAGCAACTGCACACTAGTCCGACATCAGAGAGCAAGAGACAGAAACGCGAGGCTTGTGGAACCATTTATCTTTGCCCTTCAATTAAACTGCAACCCTATTAAGCACACATATGTGCATTGGCCAGGTTGGCACAATAAACCTACCTATCACACCAGCCTGTAGTGGTGTAGGTCATGTATTATAGACAACGGGAGTTTGGATTTTTAAGGTGCACAGCATCCTTCATAGGACACCCTAGAAGGATCTTAATTGGAAACCCCACTAAATGAGCTGGACTTTATCTTAAATTCATCTATAACAGATTAAAATTATTTAAATACTTCCTTGGTCTTAAGCCCAAAATACCCAAAAGTTAGAAGAAGTAGATGACTACTATTCCAAAATTATGGATTTGGAAGTCATTAGACTTCATTCCAAATCTCTTGTTTTGATTTTGAGAGTGCCCAATAAGTGACACCTCAAGATGACAGTATATTTTCTATTTTCATACTTTCTTTCCCTTTTTATGGCATGTCTCAGTCCATCAGGCATCATTCTGTCTTTGAAATTCAGCACTATTGAAAGATTTTCCCTACCTCCAATCCTTATTGTTTGTGTAGAGTGTCCAATCACTTGAGTTTTTACCTGAACAAGTCAATAATCCATGTATTTTGCTTTAAAAAGCAGATATATATATATATATACTTTCTCAACAGGGTTTTAAATTCAGGTTTTGCATTAATGAAACTATCCACAGAATTATCATATGCCCCATGTGGATGATTTATCGTGTTCCCCAATAAAAGAATAATGATGTTTCTAAAGGAAGCCAGGGACATATATAAACCATAAGTATGTGAGTGGATTAAGTACTTCCATATAATGTTAACCATAATCTAAGAACAAGTCATTCTTACGATACTTGATCTCATGAAGAGATCGCTACAGATATGGGTGCTATCAGAACAAACAGTGCATGACGTCTTAAAGGTTGGTGTCAAAATGAGCACCTTTCTAAGTAAGATGTCAACTAAATCCATTCAGAAGACGCACATTAGCCTGTGTGATCAAAGATTGAAAATAATAAAATCAAAGACTGCTGGACAGAACAGAGCTTAAATTCTGAGACCATACTTCGCAGAGGGCTATGGGTAACAATGAAAACCTAAAATCCATGTGCAGGGTCCCCACATGGATTAAGTCTCCAGTGAAACCCTTCGAAGCATTGACCAGGAATGCGAGTAGCCTTGTTATCAGGCAGAGTGTATTGGGAAGTGGATTATTGCAGATGTAGGTAGGTTAAAAATTAGCATCTTATTCTCTCCCCTTTGACCCATTTTAATTTGGTCTAGTTTTTAATAATTCTGCTTTATTTTTTATTGAAATATTTCTATTTGATTTGTTATTGTAATAGAGTTTCGCAGAGTTTTTTATGTGGATGTATATTTTTCTGTATATGAAAGCCAAGACAGACAAATCTATTCAGAAAGTAACTGGATTCACAGCTTCTTAGGGGACAGCAGGGGAGGTTAAGGGAATGACAGTCAGTACAAGGAAAAAGAAAATGTTCTAAACTTGATCATGGTATTGATTGTGTTATTTTAAAAATATCATTCAACTATTGAATTGTAATAACTTGTGAATTATATGTCAATAAAGCTGTTTAAAAAGAATTAGGATTTAGGAGCAATGACAAGCAATGCTATTTCTCTTAGTTTCTTCTTTGATTTCCATAAAGCCAGAGTAATGTGAATAGAACGTGAAGATGCATGTCTTTCTTTCCTAGTCAATGGGATGGGACTGGCTCCAGACATTACCTATCAGGGTTGATTTTTCTCTCCATCTTATACATGTGACTACCCTTCAAGGAAGTCCCAGGGTGAGAAAGTGAATCCACAGCTCTGTGAGAGGAAATAGATGGAAATTTGACTAATGAAACATACTAGGCAATCAAGAGTTGTGTTGCTGTCCATGATTCTGAACTACAGCAATACGGTTCTTATTAAGAGAATAAGTAACCAACCAACTAATTATGTATGTATGCCTTTCTTTCTTTTTCAGGATGAAACTCAAGATAGAAATCCCCATAGTCACTCCTTCAATTACACAGGTGGCAATGTATTCTGATTATTATAATAATTCTCAATACTGAGGGGACACTCTCTCTCAGGACTTTCCTGCCTAGAGATCTCATAAGAAGGCAGGCAGAATTTCAAAGAAAGAGAAATTGGATTTGGAAAACAAAGAGTGGATGCTGCACTCTTAACAGGAATTATCTCTTCAAATAGTTTTCTCCTTCTAATCCCTTGAATGCAAACCTGAACAGTGAAAAATTTTCTTACTAATGAATCTGAAAACTCTTATCAGGTAAGGTAATGAAATCAGGTTATAAAGTGATTCATCTGTTTTGTCAGTGAATGTTCTCTCATTGCTAGAATTAAAACTAAATGTGCAGGACGTAAAATATTTCCTATTTCATGGAATGTACAGAGGTTGGAAGCCACTCACTCTCTTTCTGACATTTTTGTTTCCATTCTCACTGTCACTGAAACTTGTCTAGCTAGACATCCTCTAAGGTTAAGTCCACTACCTTTAAGATACAATTTCAGCAAAGCAATTGTTTACAACAGATGGGCCTGACTTCCAAATAATCTTTTTAAAGATAGAAAGATTGTTTTGTTTGTTCGTTTTCAGAATTTTTTTAATGCAGCACTGTTTTTGTGGGTTAGAGACTCAAAAATAAATATATTAGTATAGGCATACTTCTACAAATAATCTCATGCAATATTGTAGAATATATAACTAATCTGTTGGCGAGCATATAGCTGTCAGTCAACAGCTGGTCTCCTATGGCTACACAGGGATGAGAATCCATCTCCTTGTCTGTGCAAGGCACATTGCCCCAGGGCAGATGCCAGACATGAATCTATTTACATGTCATCTGTATTTTAAAGACCATTCTTTAAAAATCTACAAAGTACATAAGTTGTTTTTTTAAAAAGCTCCATTGAATACTTCATTAAAAAACGTGAAAATAAAATCATTTTCAGATATTAGAAAGCTCAACCCCCAAGGCTCCTTAGAGGCATTCCCTAAGGCTTTTTGATTAACTCTTATTCACCCCAAACTTGTTTGGATGGTTCCTCAGATTTTAAAACATTTCTCTGGCATAGAAAGCTACCCAATCTGCATTTATTTTTCTTTCCTTTTCAAATCATTTTATTGGGGACACTTACAGCTCTTATCACAATCCATCAATCCATCCATTCATTGTTTTAAGCACATTTATACATATGTTCCTATCTACATTTCTATTATAGTTCTTCCACGTGTCTGAGTGCTCCTTTTCTCTGAAAATTATCCTTATATGTTTGCTATATCTCTCCCAATAAACATCTGCTACTATGGAAATAAAAGAAACAAGACTCAAAAAAAAAACCAAAAAACCTCACTGCTATTGAGTCGATTCTGACACATCACAACCCAATAGGAGAGAGCAGAACTGTGCTTGGGAATTTTGGAAACTCTAACTCTTTTAGGAAGTAGAAAGCCTCGTCACTTTCCCTTGGAGCTTCTGGTGTTCGTGAACTGCTGACCTTGAGGTTGGTAGCCTACTCTTGTCTATTGGTATAAAATTAATGTAACTATAAGTGAACATGGGGATTTCCATCAAAACAGCATAATTTTTAAAATCTGAATAGTGATATTTTTGAGGCAAAAATAAAATTATAACTTAACATAACAGATCACAAAAATATATAAATTGAAGGGGAAGCCAAAGATACTTTGAGGAGAGATAACTTTTGGGTGAACTTAGGGAGGAACTATTGAGGTGAGTCCAGCAGAGGAAGAGCTTATGGATTCAAAAATTCATCAGAGATATGATGTGGGAATTCTACGTTAAGAAAAATTAGGCTAATGAGAATAAGCTGTAATTAACAGCAGATATATTAATATAAAGCTGCAAATAAAACTAAGAGTGATAATATTTGCATAGTGTGGCTTCTCTCCTTATATTTTCTTCATGGCCCTTTAGTTATGGATTCAGAGGGATCAGGAAGAAGGCATAACTAGTCCAATTTATATTCTAAATGAATGGAAAGCTATTGCTATTATTTAATGGGCTTTTTTTGTATTGAAAAAGATTTGTGGTGTATAAAGAGTTTGTCGAATTTTCCCCGTTATATTTTCATTAAGGTAAAGATCCCCCAGGAGGCTTCATAGGAGGTCGAAAGGTAGCAATATGGTGAAGGAACTAAATGAGCTGGTTCAGAATGATGAAAAGAAATCTATTATCATGAGGTAGTGGATCATTCGCAGAGGAATTGGGGAGCTGGCAGTATGCAGCAGATCATAGAATGCAAACTACTAATGATTAATCAAACAAACACCACATACTAATGAGAAGTCAAGGAAAAACCAAATACTGCTGATAAATCAAAGAGGAAAAAAGGTATTGAGTTAGACAAGTGACAAAAAATGTACTCTTAATATCTTATACCTCAATAACCCACATTCAATAAAGCGCTGGAGCTGGCATCCTATAAAACAAAACCAGTTGCCATCAAGTCGATTGCAACTGATGGTGTCTCTGAGTGGTACAGAGTAGAGTGGTGTAGACTAGCCTGCTGGGGTAGTCATTTCCTTTAGAAGAATTAATGCCCAACTAGTCCCAAGGAGAAGGACATTAATGATGTCCCAAATATCCAATTGTATCAAGATGCAATTCAGCTCCATTTTTCTTCTGTTCCTCCCTTACCTATATCCCCTGACGTCCCTGGGTTTTTTCAAATTATTGCATCATGCCACAGAAACACACACAAAAAAGTGTGAGGAAATGTCTCACATGGTGACCGCTGCTGTTCTGTGCAAAATCTGGGTAGCACAGAGGCCATGCTGAAGGTTAGGCTGGGTGAGCCAGCTATAGGGTCTAAAGCCAGAAGAAGACAAGGATGTCCAAATGTCACAGAAGGACCTGTCCCTTCCACCAAAGCTCAGTCAAGGAATGGAGGTCTGGTTTTCAAGTGAGGTGATGATAATATGGAATGGTAGGTCAACACCATTGTATAACCAAGGAATACAAACAGTGTGGCCTGGTTTCTGCCCAGTTCTAAGGTGAGATCTTAGAGATGGCACCAAGGGAACATGAAGTCCAGTCCAATTCATCCCCTCTACTAAGGTCAGGTATTAATCTCATCCCATTCCTGCTCCTAAGTAAGGAATCTCCACAAAAATGGATGATAGTCACAAGCGTATGAAGTCCAGAATTATTACATATCAGATAAGGAATTATGGCTATGTATAGACCATAAAATATAAAATTTCAATAAATATAAAAATAAGGTTGAAATGTAAGGGTAAGTGAAAAAATCATATACACTCAAGGACAGATGGCTGATCCAGGGGACACAATAAAGAGGACTACACCTAAGACAGACTATTCCCAACTACACCCAAGACAGATTGCTGAACTAGTAAGCAAAATAGAGACTGATACAGCAAACATATAAAATGCCACAGTGTTAACAGTCAGCGTTCCACTATGATTAAAGTTTATGTGTGAGATAGCACCTGCTTGCTGCTGGTAAACTTTATTATTTCTTGGTTTGTGGGTGTGAAGGGTTATATATTGATTGTTATTTGAAATATATTTGAAATGTATGTGATTACTTGAACTTGCACTGTGATATCACATTAGGAATAATGGTTCGAAGGGCCATATTAATTGATTATAACTCAGCTGCTGACCAGAAGTCTGGTGATTCAAACCCACAAGCCATTTTGCAGAAGAAACATGAGCCTGTTTGATCCCTGAAAGATTTACAAATATGGAAACTCAGGACCTGAAAGAGTATCTCTACTCCGTTGCCACAGGATCATTATAAATCAAAATTGACTCGTGACAGTGGATTTTGTTTATTTGCAGTTTATTATTTTCATTATTATTATTTTATCATTACAGAAGCAGGTCACAGACCTTTCTTCTACCAAGTCACTTAGCCATTTCCTACAACCCATCTCTCTGTCATTAGTAGGGTACAAACCAAGGCCCCACTTAGAAAACCTCGAACAACTGGGTTGACATTGCTGGCTACAGTCGAGTCAGTTATGATTCATAAAAACCCTTGTACAACAGAACAAACACAGCCACAACTGTGCTGTCCTCAACTTGCTAAAATTGAACCCATTGTGGAGGGGCTAAACTGAATGATACCCAGCAATGGTCTGCAGCTATTAAAAAGGATTTCTCTCCATTTATCTTCCAGAAGTAGAAAATTTCGTCCTCCTTCATCATGTTATCTTAGTCCAGAAGCTCAGTTGAAACGTGTTCACCATGGGTGACCCTGCTAATATTGCAAATACCTGTGACGTGGCTTCCAGCATCATAGCAACACAAAAACCACCAAAGGCCAACAAACTGACACACTTGGGGTGGAAAAGAAATTACATTTGCCCTCAAAATACTTTAATTCTGCGTGAAAAAATTCTGGGCTGCTAGAGATTCTGCTTCTTGTTACAGACAGGATTCCATGCATTATCTTATCTTTTCTTCTCAGTGATGCTAAACCAGTCCTCAGTCACTGAATTTCTCCTCCTGGGAGTGACAGATATCCAAGAACTGAGGCCCTTTCTCTTCGTGGTTTTCCTCACCAGCTACTTTGTCATTGTGGCTGGGAATGGAGCTATCCTGATGATTGTCATCTGTGATCCAAAACTCCATTCACCTATGTATTTCTTCCTGGGAAACCTATCGTGTCTAGATATCTGCTACTCCACCGTGACACTGCCAAAGATGCTGGAGAATCTCCTCTCTCCAAACAAAGCCATCTCCTTTGTGGGATGCATCAGCCAGCTTCATTTCTTTCACTTCCTGGGCAGCACAGAGGCCATGCTGTTGGCTGTGATGGCCTTTGACCGTTTTGTGGCCATTTGCAAGCCACTTCGTTACACTCTCATCATGAATCATCATCGCTGTGCCCAGATGGCTGGCACTGTCTGGGTCATTGGTTTTTCCCATGCCTTGATGCACTCCATCATGACCTCTAACTTGAACTTCTGTGGTTCTAACCACATCGATCACTTCTTTTGTGACATTAAGCCATTGTTAGAGTTGGCCTGTGGGAATACTGAGCTCAACCAGTGGCTGCTCAATACTGTCACGGGGACCCTCGCCATGTGTCCCTTCTTTCTCACAATTCTCTCCTATTCCTACATCATCACCTCTCTCCTCTTCAAGACCCATTCTTGCAGCGCGCTTCACAAAGCATTGTCCACCTGCGCTTCCCACTTCATGGTAGTTGCTCTTTTATATGTTCCTGTTCTAGTCACGTATGCCCGTCCTTCCTCAGGCAGCTCCATGGACCAGGAACGGGTCATTGCCATCATGTACACCGTGGTCACCCCTGTGCTAAACCCACTGATTTACACTTTGAGGAACAAGGACGTGAAGAGGGCCTTGATCAGGGCAGTCAGAAGGAACTATCACCTGAGAAATCCAGAGAATGCATCTGAGGCATAAAGAACTGACAATGAGATAGTTCAGAGTAGAATTTATACTGCATCTCAAATTGTTTTGATTGTATATATTTAAGAAAAAATTGCATAAAAGAAATATAAATTGTAAAGTTCCAGCTATTGAGTAAAAGATAAATGAACAAATTGAATATTGACCATAGAATTATCATGGTGAATTGTTTGAAATACCGGTTCATGTAGCTGATGTGTTACATATGTATTGTGTTATTTGGAATCAGATATAAAAATATGCCTACAATACCTATGTTAGACATGTATGAATAATATTTGGACTTATTTGTCTTTATGATCTTTTAAAAATTAATAAATTTTCATGTGAACAACAAAAATATTCACTTTATATTTTAAAGCTCTTCATAGTTAATTTATTATTAAAGTAAATCTGCAAGATATGACAAAATAACGAGGTATAAATTACCAAGGGCATATGAGGGAGGGGGGAAAGGGGAGGGAGGGGGGGAAAAAAAAGAGGACCTGATGCAAGGGGCTTAAGTGGAGAGCAAATGCCTTGAGAATGATTGGGGAAGGGAATGTATGGATGTGCTTTATACAATTGATGTATGTATATGTATGGATTGTGGTAAGAGTTGTTGGAGTCCCTAATAAAATGTAAAAGAAGAAAAGAGAAAAAAATGATTAGGGCAAAGACTGTACAGATGTGCTTCATACAGTTGATGTATGTATATGTATGAACTGTGAAAAGAATTGTATCAGCCCCAATAAATTGTTAAAAAAAAATAAAAAAATAAAAAAAAATAAATAAAGTAAATCTGAGCTTACATATGCATTAAGGTGAATACATAAAGATATAAGTCATAATTTCTTAATCAACAGTCAGGGAGACAGATGGGTTAGAACAAATTAATTATAACCACTACTTATCAGAAGTAAAATAACCATTGGCTCATCTGAAAATTCTGCACCTTAATATGGAAAAGTGTTCTAAAATACAACTGGCCAAAGCTGATAGATTCCTGTGAAATATAGTTGAAACCAGAGTCACGTGGGAAAAAGCATTTTTTAATAAGGCCTGTCTGTCTCTTGAAAGTATTCAGATTTTCTCTCATCATTTAACATATAAAATCATTACCTTCTATTATTCTTTTTTTAAACGTTTTATTAGGAGTTCATACAACTCTTTTTTTTGAAACTTGTTTATTTCTTAAATTTTTTAAACAATTTATTAGGGGCTCATACCGCTCTTATCACTGTCCATACATATACATACGTCAATTGTATAAAGCACATCTGTACATTCTTTGCCCTAATCATTTTCTTTTTTTTCTCCTCTTTTCTTTTTTAACATTTTATTAGGGACTCAACCAACTCTTATCACCATCCATACATATACATACATCAATTGTATAAAGCACATCCATACATTCCCTTCCCCAATCATTCTCAAAGCATTTGCTCTCCATTTAAGCCCTTTGCATCAGGTCCCCTTTTTATTTTTACCCTCCCTCCCCACTCCCCACTCCCTAATGTGCCCTTGGTAATTTATACATTGTTATTTTGTTATATCTTGCTCTATCCGGAGTCTCCCTCCCCCTCTTCTCTGCCATCCCTCTCTCAGTGAGGAGGTCACATGTGGATCCTTGTAATCAGTTCCCCCTTTCCAACCAACTCGCCCTCCACTCTCCCAGCATCGTCCCTCACACCCTTGGTCCTGAAGGTATCATCCACCCTGGATTCCCTGTGCCTCCAGTCATCATATGTACCAGTGTACAACCTCTGCCCTATCCAGCCCTGCAAGGTAGAATTCAGATCATGGTAGTTGGGGGGAGGAAGCATCCAGGATCTGGGGGAAAGCTGTATTCTTCATCAGTACTACCTCGCACCCTCATTGACCCATCTCCTCTCCTGAATCCCTCTGTGAGGGGATCTCCATTGGCCGACACTTGAGCCTTGGGTCTCCACTCTGGACTTCCCCCTTCATTCAATATGGTATATATATATGTATATATGTGTGTGTATATATATATATATACACACACACACATATATCTTTTTTTTTTTTGCATTATGCCTTTATACCTGGTCCCTTTGGCACCACGTGATCGCACTGGCCAGTGTGCTTCTTCCATGTGGGCTTTTTTGCTTCTGAGCTAGATGGCCACTTGTTCACCTTCAAGCCTTTAAGACCCCAGACACTATCTCTTTTGATAGCCGGGCACCATCAGCTTTCTTCACCACATTTGCTTATGCACCCATTTGTCTTCAACGATCCTATCATGGAGGTGTGCAGTCAATGGTATGATTTTTTTGTTCTTTGATGCCTGGTAACTGATCCCTTCGGGACCACTCGATCACACAGGCTGGTGTGTTCTTCCATGTGGACTTTGTTGCTTCTGAGCTAGATGGCCGCTTGTTTATCTTCAAGCCTTTAAGACCCCAGTCACTATCTCTTTTGATAGCCGGACACCATCAGCTTTCTTCACCACATTTACTTGTTCACCCACTTTGGCTTCAGCCGTTGTGTCGGGAGAGTGAGCATCATAGAGTTCCAATTTAATAAAAGAAAGCATTCATGCATTGAGGGAGTATTTGAGTAGAGGCCCAACGTCCTTTCGCCACTGTAATACTTGACCTATAAATATAGACACATAGATCTATTTCCCCATCCTCCTAGATATATTTGCATGTACATGTCTTTGTCTAGACCTCCATAAATGCCCTTTGACTCCTAGCTCTTTCCTCCATCTCCCTTGACTTTCCTCCTGCCCTACTACCATGCTTCGTCGCCACCTGGGCTAGAGTATACCTATTCTCTATGCAACCTTACCCTTGATCATTCCCCACCAGACCTGCCACTCCCCCCTCTCTACCATTTGGGGTCCCATGTTGTTCCCTTGTCCCTGTGTTTGTTAACTTCCTTACCCCCCTACCCCCCACCCCAAGTCCCCCGGAACTGTTGGTCCCGTTCTTTTTCCTCCAGATAGTTCATCCAGCCTGTCCTATTCAGACAGATCTGTGGAGACACTAACATGCATGAAAACAAGTCGAGGAAAACAAAGCAACAGTATACAACCAGACAACAAAGCAACAACAATAAACCACTGACAAAGAACAAAACAAAACACTTCCCAAGAGAAAAGCTTGTAGTTAGTTCAGGGATTGTTTGCTGGCCCTTAGGAGCGTTTTCCAGTCCAATCTGTTGGGGCACCACGCCCTGGCCCCAAAGTCCGAGCTCATACAACTCTTAGGACAATCCATACATACATCAGTTGTGTAAAGCACATTTGTACATTCATTGCCCTCATCATTTTCAAAGCATTTGCTCCCACTTAAGCCCTTACAGATTATAACATTATGAAATACAGGTAAAATATGAGCAATTCAGCCACATTTGGTTTGGTTTTGCTTCTTCCTTTGCTCAAAGTAAAAAAAAAATGAGTGAAAACAATGAAGTCCTAGTTACTGAGGTATTTCTTGAGTTGATTACCAAGAGGTACATTCTCTACATAACTGAAAGTGGCCACTCTCCCTAAAGGACAGTGAGAGGATGGCATTTGTCTCTGTGGGGAGAGACAGACGACACCATGAAAAGCTCATTTGAATTGGAGGACGCAATATTCAAAATCCGTACATTCATTTTGGCAAGAGAGGAGGGGAAAAGGAGGATTGAGAAGGTGGAGTGTGGAACAGTGGTCACAGAGTCATTAGATAATAAGCTGACACCAAGTCCATGGGAGAGGCCTAAAACTAGACAATGTCTCGCTGACTACTGACAAGAATGGATTGTTCTTCCTAAGTATTTTACACAGAGTTACTCATTTAGTTATGAAAGCAACACACGCTCATTCTCAAATGTTGAGTAATTTATCCAAAATGTTAAGATAGAAATTGGCAAAGATGAGCTTCAAACCCAGGTAGTGTGACTACAGAGTCTCTTTCTCAAATGTTCTACTGTCCGTTCTATCAACTCTGGAATGTTCTCAGCAGGTATTTCTTTAAACAGTGTCTCCCCCATTTTACTTATTTTTTCTTCTCGGTCTCCTTCCTGTCAGATGTGGTGTGAACTTCTTCATTAATTTCTCACAGCCCTTAGTTTTTCTTTCATAAGCTCAATTTCTTTATTGTCTAGAACTGTATTTTAGGGTTGGTTTTTTACTCCAAATGTAATTTTTTTTACCATTGTTCCTTTGCTTTATGCAACAGAAACTTTATCCATTTATCCAGCACTTTATTTTTCATTTCAATAACTGTATACCTCAATTCAGCACTGGTCTGTCAGTTGGTCACCCGTGGTGGCCTGTGTGCTGCTGTGATGCTGGAGGCTGTTCCAGGAGTGTCTAATGACATCAGGGTCAACTAAGTAAACAGATGTCAGCAGGGCTTCCAGACTCTGAGAAGACTATGAAGACGGAATAGGCTGTCCGCTTCCAAAGAATTAGCATCTGAAAGCTTTCTACGTAGCATCAAAACATTGTCAGATACTGAATACCTAATAAATAGAAGCATAATATTGCCAGACACCATGGGAAAAGATGAGTCCCTTAGGTCAGAAGATAGAAGACACCCAAATACATACTATTCCTTCTCCAAGTAGAGTTGGCCATAAAGAGGTGATCTCCAGTTATCCTTTGTGCAGGTGAACTTCAAGCAAGGCCATGTCATAAGAACAAATTAATTAATCTTATATTGGGGCTAGAATTAGGTGTGAGCCACATATCCATTCATAGATCTGTGGTTTATATACGTGTCTGGTTCACTTTAGAGACATCATTATCATTTTATAATAGAGGACATTACAGCTCACACTCCTGGGCCATACGGTAATACTACTGATAGTGTCATTAAATTAGTCAATGTCATAGAGTTTATAACCCTGTTACGACAGAAAATTCTACATGTACAGACTGACTGAAGACTTAAATACATAAATTGCTGACTTGTACAGATGAAAATCTTAGGTGAATGGACAGTGTTTGCACAAACAATGGGGGTGATACGGCAAAACTTTCAATAACACTATTCACTAAGGAAGAATCATGACCACCCTTACTGTTCTGCTAGTGTTTGATGAATGTAAATTCACTTGTATTCATTGTTATTTAATTCTGAAACTGTTCAAATGATGTTTGAGGATCACCAAACACAAAAAGTAAACACAAATTAACTAAATTAATTACACGAAGCATTTCACTTATTTCGTTACTTCTTCAATTACAGTGGTATCAAATTCCTCAAATTTTACACTATGTTTTAAGATAATATATTTAATAAATTATAAAGAACTCTGATTTCAAATATGTCTTACAGAAACCCCTTTATTAGGATTTAAGCATGAAAAAGACAAGACAAAAATGGAAACAATTCATTTGGATGATGAAGACTCAGCATGAGGCCAGAGTGGGGTACACAGGATCCACAGCCCTCTCAGCTACTCACATGGAATGTGGAATGTAAAGGGAATCTTTTAAAAATCATGATTACACCAGATCAACTCTCCACAGTTACAAGTGAGATCCCAGACCAGGAAAGAGACCATGATCAGGACATGAACACGGGCAGATTAGAAAAGTTTACAAAAACAATTTGGGGGCTTCTTGTCAATTGGTCTGAGTATGACTCCAAGACATACCGCCCTAGGACCCCAATTTTCATCAAGAGCTCAATCAAACAAGTTCCTGAGAGTGAGACTGCCCCTCCCCAGAACAACCTGGGCCCCAAGCTTTTCTCTAGTTAGGCGAGCATCCAACAACTCACTCTGAGTTAGTGCACCAGTGGTGTTGCCTGGAAAGCTTCCTTCTGGTCAAAGTTAATTTTTTGGAAAAGCAGTTTTGTTCAAACCTCATGTACTGTGATGACCAATTGAAGAGAATACTATGTGGCTGTGAAATTTTGTTTCCTGCTCAGGAAAAATGCCACAGAAATTTTTGATGTTGAACATGGCTAACAAGGACAACGCTATGGGAATAACTCATGTGTACAGTGGTTTTCTCATTTCAAAAAAGGTGAAATGTCGGTTGGGAAACTCATTCTAGACATACATGAACTTCTGAATGGCCAAAAATATGTACAATGCATGCACTTGTGCTAGAAGATAGACGTTGGACAATTGAGAAGGGGAAGATGTCTGGACTATCTTAGAACTTGGCTCAGTGAATTTTTTGAAGCTCTGGAAATGAGAAGGGTCACTTCAATATTTGTGCTTCAGCTTCTAACTGACCAGGAAAAAGAACATTAGGACCCTGAAAGCATACATCAATCAAGCCAGTGACAGACGCCTTGGTCAAATCACCCCCAAATTACTCTTCACGTACAATCAAAACCAAGATGCTCCTCATTTGTTTTTTGATTGTGAGGGTGATAGTGCATTTGGAATTTGTTCCACCAGGTCAGACTTTTAATCAAGCTCTTTATTTAAAGAATCTGAAAAGATTGTGTAACAGTGTGTACCCAAAAAGGCCTGTTTTGTGGCAGACTGGAGACGGGTATTGTTAGCACAACTATGCACCTGTTCATGCAGCCATCTCAGTGTGTCAATTTGGGGCTGAAAACAGAATGGCCACTTGCCCCATGTTCCTGACTCACCTGACCTCGCTGCAACTACTTTTTGTTTCCGCAAATGAAGAGGGGCCAGAAGGACAGTAATTTGACGACTTAGAAGACAGGAAGAAAAAAATGAGGGAGGGGCTGTCAGCCATCTGAATAGATACGTTTAAAAATTGTTTCCAAGAATGGAATCACAGATATGGGTACCCCCCCCTCATATATAAAAATTATTTCACTATAACAACAAAAAGTTTCAGTGGTCAGCAAGTGGATCCTAGTGTAAGTGCTTTCTTCAGCATGCGGTCTACAGATAAAATCGTCCTGAGATATTTACTAGGCTAAATATCATGAGGTTTCATAGAGGTCTCAGATTTTTTTAATACAAATCCAAATGTGAAGAAGTAGAAGACTGTGGCAGTTACGTAATTTGTCAACGGGCAAATGGGTGGAGTCCAGCCTGTCAATCAGGTTGTATTAGTCTGGGTGGATTACAGGTACTAATCCATAGAAATTCATGCATGTATAAGAGAGAGTTTTATATAAAGGGTAATTGTACATAAAGAAAGCATCCCAACTCAGTCCAGTCAAACCTCACAAAACCAATATTAGTCCATAAGTCTGATACCAATCTATAAAGTCCTCTCAGACTCACGAAACACAGGTAATGTTGCCAAATGCAGGATGATCACAATCCACTGGATAAAAAGTTTTTGGATCCAGTGGTATTGTAAGCATCTCAGCACTGGCAGGGGTCTCCACTCGGCTTCTTCAGCTTCCAGAGCTACCTCAGGGTAAGTCTATGTGGGTTTTCCTCAGGGATGCCTCACAGGTGGTCAGCATAGAGAGAGAAAATGTCTCCCGTCTCCAAGGAGGGAAAATCAGATTTCAAAGAATCTTTAGGGGAAAGATATGTCCACACAGAAACCTCATTGGCTATGACCCAATTGACTGAGTAGAGTCCACCCCATTCACTCTTAATCCTCTCAAGTCCCAAATTGACACCAGATTATGTAACTACCACACAGGTCATGGTGTGGGCATGGCCTTCTCTTGATGACTCTGTGGACTCCAGTCTTCCACCTAGGAGGTGGGACACACACTTCTCTGCTTCATTTTCCTGCTGAAAAGACACATGGGACCTATGTTGATGGAACCAGAGCCCTGTAGCTGAAGGGGCCACATGAAGACCCACTCTAGCACTGAAATGATTCCACTGCCACTGGATCCACAAGACTTTCCACCCACTGGCCTGTAATCTTCCTGCATTTGGCATCATTGCACGTGCTGTGTGAGACTGAAGAGGAATTTATGGACTGGTATTGGACATATGGGCTAACATTGGAATAATAGACTGACATGAGCAAAATAACTCCATTTTGTTTTACTTTGAACTTTTAATTATCTTTTTAAACTTTGTCTTGAAAATGAGCAAGTCCAGTGAAAACAAGTACAAGGTGAGGAATGCAGAGTCATATTGTTTATAAAAGTAAACAAACATAGAAGCCCACTGGTAGAACCTATCAAAACTACAAGATAGGGCCACTGACATGATATATGACTAAGCAGAGTTGTTTACCTTAATGTATAAAAACCCCACCAGTGACAGAAGAGCTTCAGAGCTTCTTCAATGCAGAGAGAACACCACGCCACTCTGAGCTCCCCACCAGTAAAGTAAGCCACCTAAGATGTATTGCCTGATGTGTGACTGTGTGTGCCAAATTTTAAGTTAGAGTATATACTGATTATAAGATGGGTTATCCCTTTAATGAATAAATGTGTGAATTCAGCATCATGACATGTCTCAGGACTTAGTCCTTTTTGCGTGCTCAAGAAACAGATTGGATCTGAACTGGGCTCTGATGTTTTCTTAATATATAATAACTCTTTGATATAAATCTCTCTCTTATATACATATGAATTTGTTTCTCTAGTCAACTCAGACTAACACAAGGACTATAATTACATTTTCTCAAGAGAAAATTTTTATTTCTCTCCCTTTTTTTAAGCTCAAAGCATGAGGTACAGCAAAGGAAATATGCCCTTATTTGTGCATAAATTATGTCCATTACAGATTGAACCTATTACAGACTGTTCCCATTTAAAAGAAAGATGGCTCCATAGAATAAAGAAAATGAGTGTTATTTTGTCTCCTACTTCACAAGCCCCGTTCCTCACTGGGTGAGTACTATGGGATTAACTCTCTTTCCTGAGTCTCATCTAAGTGTTTCCAACCCCTGCCCCAAGCACCCTCTATCCCTACAGCCCTCCCCTACACGCACACAAAATACCAATACCACTTTCTTAATTAACTGGGTTCCAACAATCCATACCCCAGGTGCCTAAACTCTACTGAAATATCACTAACTCAAAAACTGCCATCAAGTCAAGGCTGACTCATAGTGATCCCTCTGGGTTTCTGAGACTGTAACTGTTTACATGAGTAAAAATCCCAGTCTTTCTCTTGTGGAGCTACTGTGCTTTTGAACTGCCAACAATGAGGATCAAAGCCCCACGAGTAACCACTACACCACCAGGACTCCTTAGCGATTATCCTAGCAGCTATTAGTTAGTGTCCTGGTTATTGTGTAACTCCCTTGGCTCTCGGTTTACTGAAGTTGGACGAGTCCGGTGACTTATTTCTCACAGAAAGACCCAGTGCTTGGAGAAGAACATCATGCTTGGTTATCCAAAAGGAGAGAAACTCTAGTTGAGAGGAATTGGCATGGAGGCTTCTACCATGTGTTCAATCACAGCAACAATTGTGAGGCTGGCTCAGGACAAGGCCACCTTCAGATCTCCTGTGCATGGGATCACCAGGAGTCAGAACTGACCCCAATGGACCCTGACAACACATATTCTCTGTCAAGTATCCTGGCTTTATCCAAAGACTCTCGACTTCAACCTGCTGATTGGCATTGACTTTCTTCTATATCTAAACTTCTCTTGAACATTGACATTCTTTGAAATGAACAGTAAAACTCTTCATGGAATCTTTACAAAAGAGAAGCTCAAATTCAACCTGCCAAGACATTGACTCTACAATAAGGTTATATTAACTAAAACATAGGTTGATATGTATCCCCCAAAAGGAAAGGACACACAATGCAATCAATCCTCTAGGGACTAGAATGAGCCTTCAATCAATTTTCTGAGAGATTTTGATGCTAAAAATAAAAGAAATAATTTATTGTTTTTAATTAAAATAATGTAGATTTACAAAAGTGCTCCTGCTATGTGAATTCTTTCAGTGTTGAAAAGTAAGAACCCAGGCAAACCACCCCAGAAACCTAACAAACTGATCTCTAAATTTTAGAGAAAAATTCAACAGCTTAGCAACAAAAAGAACAACAACAAACACACCAACAGATACCTCTCCAAAGAAGACATTCAGATGATAGAAACAAATGAAGAAATGCTTGAGATTATTGGTCATTAAAGAGATGCAAATCAGAACCACAATGAGGTACAACCTTCCCCCCCCCCCCCAGCACAGTAGTAGTCAGCTTGGAACCCACCCGATAGGGCATTTGTACTCTTGGCTGCCAAAGTGAGTCCAAATCAACTCAATGGCAATGAGTTTTATTTAGTTCTTGCAATACTGTCTGACAGACTTGACCTCCTTCACAATCCATGTTAAAACTTCATTACACTCCCATGGATACAGCTCAGAAATGGATCAGGAAGTTGACACATCAACCAAATGTATATTCTTATATGAGAAAAATCAATTACTGTATTTAAAATGACCTTTTGTTTCTTTTGGAAGTCATGGTGGCACTGGGAGAGAAGAACTAGGCCACAAGGTGGGCAGTGCAAATCCATCAACCACCCATCCGAGAAAGATGTGATTATTTTCTCCTGTAAAGATTCACAGCCTCAGAAAATCTATATTGCATCGCTAGGAGTTGGAATTCACTCCATGGCAGTTGGTGTAGACTGGATTTTTGTTCTTTGTTTCGCTTAAAGTACCTAGACCAAACCAAACAGTCACTGCCAATGAGTCAATCCTGATTCATAGGGACAATATAGGGCAGCATAGAACTTCCCTGTGGGTTTCCAAGGCTATAAATCTTTCCCGGAGCACAAAGTCTCATCTTTCTCCTGTGGAGCAGCTGGGCTTTTGAACTGCTGACCTTGTGCTTAGCAGCCCAGCTCCTAATCCAGTATTCAACCGGGGCTCTTCTAAAACATGTGCTAGTACTACCTAAAATGATGAGAGGTGCCAACATGTATAACTTTTAGAAAGACAAGCTGAATAATAATAGTATGAAAAAGATTTTGAACTGCTGAATTGACTATTGAAAGCCTCATCATTCAGTTTTGCAAAACCCTCTCCTAAAAAGTTATTCTGATTGCTGTCCTTCCTGTTTTTTCTCTAATTCTGCCTTTTTTGTTCCTCTGATTATGCTTTTGTTGATGAGAGTGTTGTGTATAATGTAGCTTGCGCTCTGAACTGTTTCAAAGTATCGGTCATAGTTCATTTCCTCTCACATGTTTGTTGGTAAGAATTTGTCACAGGGTACAATCTGCATAGAGACTGTGAACTATAGAGACCCTCAAAGGGTTCTGATGATCTGTTGCTGCATAAAAAAATGGGTAGTCCAAGGTTTAGTGGGTCTGAGGGAAGAATACAGCCAGGAAACGCCAATGACTATTCACTAGGTCCAAGGTCTCTGCTACGATGGCTTGAATGAGTTGGCATTGAATGGGGTTAAAGTTAATAAAGTCGCTCTTTGCTCTAGCTCTTCTCGAGTCCCTAGCTTCTCAGTGTGGTTTGCATATGCTTCTTCAACAGAGACATCTCAGCATATTTATTTATATGAAGATAGGGAGACCAAAAAACCAAAGTTTGAACATCTAGTGTTTTGTTTTGTTTTGTTTTTGGATTGAGGCCCAGAAATTGCATTAACATTATCTCTCCAGGTGTGTAAGAGGCCTGGTAAGGTTTGACCAAGGACAATATAACCGAGAGGAATTTCTGGAACCTCAGTGAAGCATGAACATGATAGTGGGACAAGAGGAAAGTGAAAGAAAATAGAGGAAATAAGGGCATGTGTAGAGGTTGAAATACAAGAATGTAATATGTAAATATGTTTATATATGATAATGGGGAAGTATATCTATGTGCATATATTTATAGTTTTAGTATGAAGGTAGCAGATTGACATTGGGTCTCCACTCAAGTACTCCCTCAATGCAAGAACACTTTATTCTACTAAACTGTAATTCCATCATACTCACCTTCCTGACACAACCACTAACCAAGAGAAAATGGGTGCATAAGCAAATGTGGTGAAGAAAGCTGATGGTGTCTGGCTATCAAAAGACATTGTTTCTTGGGTCTTTAAAGCTTGAAGGTAAACAAGCGGCCATCTAGCTCAGAAGCAATAAATCACACATGGACGAACTACACTACCCTGTGTGATCATGGGGTGTGGATGGGATCAGGTATCAGACATCAAAGAACAAAAAAAAATCATGTCATTGTGAATGAGGGGCAGTGCAGAGAGGGGACCCAAAGCCCGTCTGTAATGAACTGGATAACCTCTTCAAGTAGGGTCACAGGGAGGAGATGAGCCATTCATGGTGCAGTGTAGCAATGATGAGACACTCAACTTTCCTCTAGTTCTTTAATGCTTCCTGCCACCCACTATCATAAACCCAATTCTACCTCACAAATGTGGCTAGACCAGATATTGTCTACTGGTACAGATAGGGACTGGAAAAACAAGGAATCCAGGACATATGAATCCCTCAGGACCAATGGTGAGAGTGAAGATATGAGGATGGTTGAGAAAAGGTGGGGTAGAAAGGAGGAACCCATCACAAGGATCTCCCTCTAAGCCCCTCCCTGGGGGATGAACAACAGGAAATTGGGTGAATGGAGAAGTCAGACAGTGTAACACATAAAAAATATATAATTTATAAATTATCAAGGGTTTAGGGGGTGGGGAGTTGAGGAGCTGATCCTAAAGGTAAAGTAGAAAGAAAATGTTTTCACAAGGATGATAGCAACAAATGTACAAATGTGCTTGACATCATGGATGGATGGATGGATTGTGATGAGCTATGTTAGCCCCGAAATAAATGATTTTTAAAAATTAAAAACATTGTCTCATGTCAGGGGAGACAGCACCTAACAAATCATCACAGACCCGGCAGACACAATTGTACAGCAATAATATGTAAATATTATAGTAAAGTCATAGAGAATAAGAGAGATAGGAGAATGAAATAAAGGAACCAGACACATTTCATGATAGCATGTTAAACCCAGCCCCGCTTAGGGGTAGAGGGGAAAGGGGAGAGAACAACCTGGGGCAGAGGAACAGAGGAGAGGTAAAGGGGGAGAGAGCATCTTTATTGTTTTGGGGAAACTTGTAGGTAGCTATAATGTATGCATATTCAGTAATTACATGGTTCACAAGGTGGGTGGTAATCACAGTAAGTCTGATGTGAGGAAACCCAACACCTGTATAAGGGGGGATGGGTCTTTTGGTGGGAGGAGGTAATCAAGGAATGGCTGCCTCTACAGGGAGACAGAATCAACCATGTGTTCACTTTAAGACAGCATAGCTGTTGGTGGAGAATCTGCGGGAATGTCATATGATAATTTCCCACAATCTCTCCCATCCTGTATCAATCAGCACACTGACATGATATTCATGCTTGAGGTGAATAGAAAATAGACCCCACCTGAATACCTCAATGGCTGAAATGGTTTGCACACTCTAAATGGAAGGTCAGAGGTTTGAATCCACTGTGAAGTGCCTTAGAAGAAATGCTGGGTAATCAACTTCACAAGAATCAGCCATTGAAGATCCTCTAGAGGACGATGCTGATCTAACACTCACAGAATCAGTACATCTTGGAGTCAGCTCAACAAGTGGTTTTCTCTCGGGGAGAAGAGGACGTCAACTTTGTGGATATTCTTAATCCAGCACAGTCCCACCACCTGCCTCAAATAGTTTACACTGGACCCTCAAATAAAACACATTAACTATTCCTACCAGTATTCATAAAATTTCATCACACTATAGCAACTGTTCGATGTCTAGGTCTTTTAACCATGTCAAGGTGCAGATGGCTTTCCTGCACATACTTCCTGAAGTTGGTCCATTTAAGAGCTGAAGGAATTTTAGCTGCTAAGGGGTTAAATTGTCTCATCATTGAACACTAAACACACAATGGTAAAGTAAACAGAGCATAACCACAATAGACAATCCATTCCTAAAGAAGACAACAGAAGACATAGAACAGTCACAAAGCAACTGTCTTAAATCTTGTCGGAAACCCTTGTCTAATTCTGTCCTTTACAGTCAGGCTCATGGAATGAAAAACGATGGTAAAATTATCTTTAAAACATATGAGGGGACTTCAAACAGTTCTTGGAAAACAGCATGAAAACATAATGAAAAGTTTCCATAAATGCTTGGAAGTCCTCTTGTATTCAGATTTTATGATCTTGTTGGAGTTTACACCACAACTTTCTTTGAGACAATCTCCTCTTCGGCTTGGGCTTAATTCAATAGTGAAGAAAATGTTCAAATATTGATTTTGATGATCACAGCACAATTCTTTTCAATAGATTTAAACCATTAGATCGCAGGTGTGCTAAGTATATGAAAAATAAAAGAATATGGCGAGGCAACACCTTTACATGTCATAAACAGAGGCACACCTGAGGTGCAGGAGGGGGAGCACTGTGCCCTGAGCACCGCTTGAAGAGGTGTGCTGCTGAGCAGTTTCCATTCACCATCACAGTTTCCATTGCTGCCGTCAGAGCTCACTATGCAAGTTAAAAGCAATACTATCATATGTGACAGCCTTCCTGGGTCAAGGCAAACTGTGTGGTCTTGCTCCGCTCAATACAGAAAGAGAAGGATTAGTAAAAATTACTTTGAGCAAGCACACCATAGACCAATTTTCATCAATAACAGCAAGAAATGTGCAGTTGTATTTTTCAATAGTGCCATGCTCTGTTAAGTAAAAGTAAAAATATAAGCAGGCTGGATTGACTAGAGGAACAAATTCAGAGACAGTCATTTGTGCATAAGAGAGATCTGTATATCAAAAAGAAATTACATACCAAGAAAGCCTCCCAGGCCAGTCCTACTCAAGTCCATAAGTCCAAGACTAGTCAATAAGTCCCTCTTCACACTCATGCAGCCATAGGCAATGATACAGAATGCAGAAAGATCACTCATTGGTGGGTGCAAAGTCTTGTGGATCCAATGGCAGTGGTAGCATCACAGGGTTCTGGCAAGTCCCAGTGTGGCTCACTAAAAAGAAGGGGAAGATAGTGAGAAGGGGGAGAGGTTCCCAGGATCCTCCTCATGAGAAGGCCACGTCCACAAGGAGGCACCATCAGTCTGTGACCCTATTGACAGGTTGAATACCAACCCTACACTTTTATATATCTTCAAGTTGCAATGAAAATATGTAACTACCACACTTGCTGTGTATTTTTTATTGATGTGAAACTTTTTTAATGATAGATGTCTGATGTTTGGACAAAGGTACAACTTCAGTGCTTTTGATAGACTCTATTATAGACACATGTCTGGTCTTTGAAGCTATTTTTATTTTTCTGCTTGAAAAAGTCTATGAAACATATCTTTAAGATTCTCATGGTTCTTGTAGTCATGCATGGAGTTTCCAAGAATCTGAGCCTCTTGTATCTTTTTCATCTTTCAACCAAGGATCTTTCATTAAGAATTCAAACAGAAAAGAGATAATAAACTACCTACATAGAAGTGGAGAAATGAACTTTTAATTTGGGTAGACATTAGTCAATATGATTTCTTAAATGTCTTCCAATTCTAAGACTCTACGAATCTAATTCTATGAGATTCCATGAGTTATCTAAATTATAACCTTAAGAATCATTCAGTGCAGGTTATCTTCTCTTTGTAGTGAAGCCAAAAGATAGACACTATTAATGTAAACATGCATTTACTTTGCAATGAACATATTGAGCTATAGAGATTACCATTGTTTATTGACTGTTCCTGAATCAAAATGACAGATTAAAATACTTCTCAATAATTTTGCTGGTGAAGAGCAATAAGCTAAAATTGCCAGTAATGAGATGTGATCATTAGTTCAGCTCTACAGAAATACATTGCACAGGAAACTCCATGTAATTGTTCATTTTGACCCCAAGGTATTTACAAGGAGTCCCAAATGCCCAAAGCACCCTGGGATCCCACTGCTTGTGCCAGAGGAACACCGTCACCCCAACTCCTGTCGCCAAAGGAAGATTAATAGGGCCTGATTTTCTTCTCTCCACGGACAACGTTTTACAGAGCATGCCTGACTCACAGACACCACGGAGCCTCCTGCTTAGTGACTCCTCACACTGACAAGGTCTACCTAAGCTTAGGGAGGGGAGGTTCCTGGATGCGCTCTGGTGAGTGTTTTTGGACTACAGAAAGGAAATTTTCGGAATCACGTAAAGACAATAAATTACAGAGTTTGAGCGGATATGATAAAGCCCATTGTCATTTGATTCATTAAAAACTAAAATGTATAAGTTAGCAGAAGATGTAAAATGTCTAAATGAAAATTAGGAATCCACACAAGAAAGTTGTAACCTGTTTACATTACAGAAACCTTGTGTGGAGTGCAAATCTCATCTCCCCAGCAATATTTTTATTTGTTTGGTGATCAAAGAGCACAGGTTGAATGACTAAAACATGGGATAGCATCATTTAATATTTATTCTATTCTTATAGTTCACTGACCTTAAGAGTGACTTATAAGATGTATGAAGTCTTTTCTACACCACATAACACAGATAGATTGCTTACACATGATAGAAAATAGGGGAAGGAAAAATTATAGATCAAGATATTGTAATGTCATAAAAACACTCTTCATAAAGTAAACATCAAAATTGCCCATCACTAACATATAAATAAAGTGACAGCAAAGTACGCAAAGGGAAAGAGTAGTTGGGGTGAAAAATGAAAAACATTTTATAAATTATCAAGGGTTCATGAATGAAGGAGGATTGGGAATGGGGTGGCGGGGATGAAGAACTGCTACCAAGGGCTCAAGTAGAAAGAAAATGTTTTGAAAATGATGATGGCAACCGACGTACGAATGTGCTTGACATGATTGATGCATGTATGGATTGTGATAAGAGCTGTACAAGCCCCCAATAAAATGATTTTAATGCCCCATTTTGGTCTTCTCCGTCTCCACTAAGCGAACCCTCTTGCTCTTGCTGCCTGCTGGTGTTTGAGGGACGCTACCTGCTTCAGATTTGCCATGGGCATGAATCAAGAAACATTAGCCGAACTTCAGGCTCAGGTCCAGATAGGGGACAAGGAGACAGCTCACAGAAATATGAAGTTGGTACACAGAACAGCTACAATTGATGACAAAAAGCTTCAGAGATCTCTTTAAAATTGGCTGTGTATAGGATAGCTGGTATTGAAGAGATAAAACAAGGAAAGGGGATGGAACACCATTCATTTCATTTCAACTATCCCAAGGTACAAGCTCTCCTCTCTGATAACACATTTGCTCTTATTGATCATGCAGAAGCCAAACCATTCACAGAAATGTTTCCTGAAATATTATGTCAGCTTGCTGCTTACAGCTTCACAAGTTTTAGGAAATGAGCTGAACAGTTCCCAAGGTAAGTGTTGGATAGCAAAACCCCAAAGACAGAAAACATTAATGAGGAAGATGATGTTTCAGATCTCATAGAAAATTTTGAAAGGCATGGAAGAATGAAGCTAACTAACTCCCTTTCTGCTTTTCGGAAGTTGCCATGGACTAGATTTAGCAGCTCAGCTATGTGGTTCCAAAGTTTTACAGACATAGAGAACATCACCTGTTCCAGTTCAGTCATATAAATATTTTGTATATTAATGATGCTGTTTGTTCAGCATTTATGGTCGTTTGATTTGCATTTTGCACTCCCTCCCAGGATCTAATATTTTGGTCAAACTGAAAAGTAGCATTGCAGTTTGAGGGTTCTTGGGGGTTTGATTCTTGATTTAGTTTGGGAATTTTGTGTCAGAGTGTGTGGGGGTATGGGTGTGGGTATGGGTGTGTGTGTGGACAGTGGAAAGCAAATTGGAAACATTTCAAATCATCCTCTCCCCCCTCCCTTGCTCTACTTTAATTGTTCTAAACAGATATTTTCCTCACCCGTTTTACTCACATGCTTTAGATAAAATTTATAGCATAAAAAAATAAAATATGTACCGTAAACTTCACTGGTTTAAACAGGCTGTGTTTTTAAAATATGCACATGTGTGAACATTCTAGCTGCATGTTTTGTTTCTTCTTTCCTCATTTTCAATATCTCTGAAAATTCCATTTTTGATTCTCTACAAATTTTACCCACTCAAATATTATCGCATTTTGCTTTTAATTTTATTTAATCCAGTTATGGTAAATATTGAGTGACGTGCTAAATTTTTACTAAAATATATTATATATTATTTGCTAGAATATACTACAATGTACTAGAAAATATATAGCCTGTCACTGTTCTGAAAGAAACTTGGAATGTTGCAGCTCACTTTATATGATATAATAGTTTAAAGGTAGTGAATTTTGGTATATTCTAAATATGTAATGTGGTTGTTATTTTTTCTAATAAATGTTTAGAGGTATACATCAATTAAGAATTACTTTTTCATACATGAAACTGAATAATAAAATTGCAATGACAGAGTGTGGTGAGTTATATAAATTAACAGGGATATTATTAGAATATAATACCACAGCCACTATTTAACAAACACCTATGAGTGTGAGCTGAATGGAACACTGAGTGTCTACAAATGATTTATGGTCTACATGTCTCATTAGAGCCCTGATGGCAGAGTGGTTACACATTGGGCTGCAGTCCACAAGGTCTGCAGTTCAAAAACACCAGATGCTCCACAGGACAACAATGGGAATTTCTGTTCCTGTAAAGCGTTAATTACAGCCTCAGAAACAGTGGGGCAGTTCTACCCTGCCTTCTAGGGTCACCATGAGTTGGCATTGATTTGATGCTAGTGAGAATAAGATATATCCCATCAATAAACTTGTATCTATTTCCTTGCCTTTACTTAAAATGATGACATAGAATGAGCCAATGTCATCTGAAATTGTCCAAAATAACTATTAATATTTAAAACTACTTCATACATACAATGATAGACCAGTAATTTGTACTTTGTACCTTTTCATCATGGAACAAGTAGATTCAACTGATAAAAACACATTCTTCTTATGCATGTTCACCTTCTCTTGCAGTCAGCATTGCCCTTGGAAGGAGAGGAGGAGTATGACTAATTTGACTACAATGAGTGGATTTCTTCTCGTGACATTTTCTGGCAATCCTGAGATAGAAATCTTACAGGCTTCTCTTTTTTTAGTCTTCTACTTGGTGGCTTTAACTGGCAATATGCTCATTATCACTGCGACTTCCATAGATCATAGTCTCCACTCACCTATGTATTTCTTCCTGAAGCACCTCTCCTTTTTGGATCTGTGCTACATTACTACGACTGTACCAAGATCCATTTGTAATTCTTTCATGCACAGTGGTACTATTTCTCTCTGGGAGTGTATGCTGCAGTGTTTTGCATTTACTTTCTCTGGTTGTGCTGAGATAGCCATGCTCACAGTGATGTCCTATGACCGCTACATGGCCATCTGTTTTCCGCTGCGCTATGAAATCATCATGGACACCAGCACCTGTGTTCACGGAGTCTTCGCTGCCTGGACCAGTGGGCTCATCTCTGGGGTCATGCATACAGCTGCTACTTTCTCCATCCACTTCTGTGGTCCCAAGGTCATTCACCAGTTCTTCTGTGATATCTCCCAGCTCCTGAAACTCTCTTGCTCCAATGACTACATCCCAGAGCTTGGAGTCTCTGGCTTCCTGGCCGTGGTGGCATTTCTTTGTACCATCTCTATTGGCCTCTCCTACACACATATCTTCTCTACTGTGCTCAGAATGCCATCTGCTGAGGGTAGAGCAAAAGCCTTTTCGACTTGCCTACCCCATCTGTGTGTGGTTATATTATTTATCTCTACTGGGCTCTTTGAGTTTCTAAGGCCACCTTCTGATTCTCCAACTGTACTAGACTTTTTAGTTACTGTTCTTTATACAGTTGTTCCCCCAACATTCAATCCAATGATTTACAGTCTAAGGAACAAAGCCATGAAGACTGCTCTAAGAAAGGTGTTCAAAGAAAGAAAACCCTGCCTAATTTGCTGAGGCAAGTTTTCAATTCCAATTTGGGACACAAAACAAAAACATATTGGAAAGGACTCAACAAAATGAATCAAGAACTGCAAGCTAAATGAAAAACAGAGAGTAGAGGAATTTGTATAAATTAACCATCGTTGAACAATACAAATCCTTGAAACACACAATTACATATCAATAACTCACATAAACATTGTAGGTCTAAATACCACCTACAAAGCCTGGTGTCAAAAAATGAGAATGAATTTTATAGACTCTGACTTAATCTCTCCTGTGCGTTTTTGTCAGGGTGTCAGAGTTCTTTGACAATTTGAGAGTCATTCCTAATTTTTTTCCAACTTACCCTGCATTTTTCAGTACTACATTGTATGCAAACACTGAGGATCAATGTTTTCTGACAACTGATAATTCCACTAAGATCCTCTTAAAATGTCATTCAACAAGGGAAACAGTGCTTCAGTCAGTAACACACAAAGATGACCCTTTAAAATATTTCATTACATCATTTACATTGCCTCTTCAGATGCAAAGATTTGTGTTCTATTAATCATCTGCAACTATTTTTTAAATAATGTAACAATCCCATACAGACTCAAATAAATATTGTTCTACCATTAAATGAATGAATGAAGAAAAGCAAAAACTGCTGACAGAATAATATGCATGGGAAAAGAAGATATACCTTTGAAATCAAGCAAAATATTATATAAATGTATGTCATGAATCAAATTCAAAATTTCAAAAATAAATTTAGCCATAGATAAAATACAAAAAAAAAAACTCACACTCACACACACACAAAAACTAGAATTAGTACGCTGAAAGAGATATCTAAGGTTTTTCCACTGCCACCCGTAAATAAAAAGAAAAAAGAATGCCTTTGTTTTCAAAGCATGGTTAATTATTTGGGTCCCAAAAGGGGAGTGTATGTATTGCATCCAATAATAGTTCCAGGAAAATATATAAATCTACTGGCCCATTTTTTGAGGGAATGAGTTATGAACAATATTCAAAGAAATAACTTCTAAGAGTATTTCCAGAATTGATGAATATATCAGTATTACTGATATATTCAAAAACCATTAGTCCGAAGGGGCCCCACTATGAGACAGGACATTCATAACAGACCCGTAGTCCTACACGGAGAATGCTGGAGACACAGTATGGGAATTCTGCTCAATCTGATCCCACCACACCGAGGCAAAAACTAATGGCATGCAACAGAACAGCAAGGGGAACCGAGCAAAAAAGTCCCCAGGGAATACCAACATAGACTTTGGGGTCCGGGCTTAGCACCCCATTAGACTCTAATGGAAAACACTCATAAAGGTCAGCAAACAGCCCTTGAACTAACCACAAGTTTTTCTTCTGTATAGTTGTTGGATTTTTTTTGTCATTGGCTTTTTGTTTTTTTGTTGTTGTTGTTGTTGTTCTTGTTTTGAATTCTTTTGTTGCTTGGTTTTCCTCTGTCTTGTTTTTGTCCATGTTATAATCTCCGCAGATCTGTCTAAATAAGGTAGGCTGGATGAACAATCTGGAGGAGAAACAATGGCACAGACAGTTCCATGGCTACATGGGAGAGCAGGTGGTGGGAGGCAAGGAAGTGGTGTTAAGAAAACTAGGGACAAGGGAACAAGAAGTGATCCAAATCAGTGGTGAGGAAGGTGTAGGAGGTCTGGTAGGGCATTTTCAATGGTACTGTGACTGACAGGAATTATTGAAACCCAAATGAAGGCTGAGAATGATAGTGGGACAAGACAAAAATAAAATGAATTAGAGGAAAGAGCTAGGAGGCAAAGGGCATTTATAGAAGTCTAAATAACGGCATATACTTTTGTAAATATATTTATATATGAGGATGAGGAAATAGAACTCTGTGTATATATTTTTACGTTTAATATTAAGATAGAAGATGGACTTGAGCCTCCACTCAAGTACTCCCTCAACGCAAGAACACTTTGTTCTATTAAACTGGCATTCCATGATGCTCACCTTCCTGACAGGATCGCTGAAGACAAAGTGGGTGCATAGGCAAACGTGGTGAAGAAAGCTGGTGGTGCTCAGCTATAAAAAAATATAGCATCTAGGGTCTTTTATACTTGAAGGTAAACAAGCGTCCATCTAGCTCAGAAGCAACAAAGACCACATGGAAGAAGCACACAAGTCTGTGTAATCACAAGGTTGCGAATGGATCAGTTATCAGGCATCAAAGAACAAAAAATCATATCATTGTGTGCTCACCTGCCGATACAATTGCTGAAGACAAAGTGGGTGCATAAAGAAATGTGGTGAAGAAAGATGATGATACCCAGCTATGAAAAGATACAGCATTGGGGATCTTAAAGGCTAGAAGGTAAACAAGCCGCCATCTAGTTCAGAAGCCACAAACCCACATAGAACAAGCACACCAGCTTGCGTGATAACGAGCTGTCAAGGGATCAGGTAACAGGCACCAAAGAACAAAAATTCATCTCTTTTGGAATGAGGGGGAGGGCGGAGTGAGAACCCAAAGCCCATCTGTAGGCAACGGGACATCCCATTACAGAATGGTCACAGAGAGGAAAAGAGCCAGTCAGGGTTCAGTGTAGCAAAGATGAAACATAAAACTTTCCTCTAGTTCCTAAATGCTTCTTCCCCATTCCCCATACACCCCACCCCACTATCATGATCCCACTTCTACCTTACAAATATAGCTATACCAAAGAATGTACACTGGTACAGAAAGGAACTGAAAACAAAGGGAATACAGGAGGGATGACCCCTTCAGGATCATTGGTCAGAGTCGCAATACAGGGAGGGTGGAGGGAAGGTGGGGTGGAAAGGGAGAACCAATTACAGGGATCTACATATAACCTCCTCCCTTGGGGAGAAAAGTGGGTGAAGGGAGAAGTCATAAGTGTAAGATATGCCAAAATAATAATTTATAAATTATCATGGGTACATGAGGGAAGGGGAAGAGAGGAGGGAGAGGTAAAAATGAGGAACTGTGCGAAGGGCTTAAGAGGAGGGCAAATGTGTTGAGAATGATGATGGCAATGAATGCACAAATGTGCTTGACACAATTGATGTATGTATGGATTGTGATAAGAGTTGTATGAGCCCCAAGTAAAATGATTTAAAAAAATAATAATTTTTTTAAATTAGCCAGTAGAGGTAAAATGAATTCACAAGTAGCTATATAATAATGATAAAATAGAATAACCCAGGCTGAAAATATTTAAAACTCACTATAAGACAAGAATTATTAAAATAATACTGATCATATTATAGAATGTTTATTGTTTTGTTTTTCACATTTAGGTCTATAATCCATAGAAAATAGCATTTGTGTATACTATGAGGTGGATTGAAAAATGAAAGTTTTTCATTTTATCATATATCAAATGACTTTTTTGATTTTTTTCTACTTTAATGTGTTTATGTTGAATTGATCATGTTTATTATAGAAAACTCTAAAATTACTTTAAATATGTAGTCATTTTGTGTCTGGTAGTCTAAATGTCCTATTATTTTGCTCTGTTTTGCATGTTTTCTGAGCTACCCTAAATCGGTTTTATAACTATATAATTTTTTAATCATTTTATTGGGGACTCAGACAACTCTTATCACAATCCATACATACATCCATTGTGTCAAGCACATTTGCACACTTGTTGTCATCATCATTCTCAAAACATTTTCTTTCTACTTGAGCCCTTGGGGTCAGCTCTTCATTTTTCCCCTACCTCCCCACACCACCTCCCTCACGAACCCTTGACAATTTATAAATTATTATTATTTTGCCATGTCCTTCATTGTCCAATGTCTCCTTTCACCCAATTTTCTGTTTTCCATCCCCCAGGCAGGGGGTTATATGGAGATCATTGTGATGGGTTCCCCCTTTCTACCCCACCTTCCCTCCTCCCTCTCAGTATTGCCACTCTCACCACTGGTCCAGAGAGGTTCATCTATCCTGGATTCCCTGTGTTTCCAATTCCTATCTGTACCAGTGTACATCCTCTGGTCTAGCCAGATTTGTAAGCTGGCGTTGGGATCATGATAGTGGAGGGGAGGAAGCATTAAAGAACTAAAGGAAAGCTGTATGTTTCATCATTGCTACACTGCACCCTGACTCACCCATCTCCTCCCCGTGACCGTTCTGTGAGGGGATGTCCAGTTGCCTACATATTGGTTTTGGGTCCCCACTCCTCACTTCTCCACATTCACAATGATATGATTTTTTTGTTATTTGATGCATGATACCTGATCCCATGAACACCTCGTGATCACACAGGCTGCTGTGCTTCATCCATGTTGGCTTTGTTGCTTCTGAGCTAGATGGTCTCTTGTTATCTTCAAGCCTTTAAGACCCCAGATGCTATATCTTTTGATACCTGAGCACCATCAACTTTCTTCGCATTTGCTTATGCACCTGTTTTGTCTTTGTCAGCCATCATGTCAGGAAGGTGAGCATCATGGAATGCCAGTTTAATAGCACAAAACGTTCTTTCATTGAGGGAGTACTTGAGTGGAGGCCCAATGTCCATCTGCTACCTTAATACTAAACCTACAAATATATGCACATAGCTCTATTTTCCCATCATATATAAATATATTTACATAGGTAAATGCCTGTTTTAATCCTGTATAAATGTCCTTTGCCTCCTAGTTCTTTCCTCTATTTCCTATTCATTTCTTCTTGTCCCACTATCATGCTCAGCCTTCATTTGGCTTTCAGTAATTCCTCTCCATTGCATTGCCCTTGATCATCCTACCAGGCCTGCTACAGCAGCCTAGCCACCAATATTGGATCACTTGCTTTCCCCTTGTCTTGCGTTTGTTAACACACACTTCCTTTCCCCTACGTCCCCCTCTCCCATGTCCCCATGAAACCATAGGCCCGTTGTTTTCTCCTCCAGATAGTTTATCCTATGTTATCTAGATATTCTTCAGAGATAATAATATGCACAAAAACAAGACATAGAAAAACAATGCAACAAAAGAAAACAGACAACAACAACAAAACCAATGACCCAAAACAGAATACCCTGTAAATTGTTCGAGGTCTGTTTGTTGACCTTTAGGAGTGTTTTCCAGTCGAGTCTGGTGGGGTGCCATGCCATCGTCCCAAAGTTTATTTTTGGTACTCTGGGGACTTCATTGTTCTGTTCCCCTTGCTGTTTTGTTGCATGTCCTTAGTGTTTCGCCTCAGTGTGGTAGGGTCAGATCGGGCACCCTTCCCACACTGTGTCTCCAGTGATGTCCCCTGTAGGGCCATGGGTCAGTGAGGAATGTCGCATAACTACCCACTTTTAAAATCTTTCTTTTCACTTTTCAAAATACATGCTGAGACATTGATTGGAGTTACACTTAAGTGATAAAGCAAAGGTTGAAGAATTGTGTTCTTTCAGCGATTCTCTCTTCCAATCCATGGCAGAGAATTTTTCTGTGGTTATTCTAGTCTTTAAAAATCTTCTCAAAATTTATATATATTTTCAGTGTAGTGGCTTTGTGCATGTCTATTAAATTTATCTTTAGATATTTGGTGCTACTGTGAAGTTCTATTGACTATATCTGTCACCATTTTTACAAAGTCTATTGATTTTTGTATGTTGACCTTATATGCATGCTCTTCCTAAACATATTTTTTAATTGGAGTTGATTTTATGGATTCTTTGGTATTTCTACTATACTTTGCCACCTGTGAATAAAGGGATTTATGTTTTTTTCTTTCCAATTTTTAACTTTCCTTTTTAGTCATTTGAGTAGGGGCTCATACAACTCTTATCATACATACATACATACATTATACATATATACATACATCAGTTGTGTAAAGCACATTTGTACATTCATTGCCCTCATCATTCTCAAAACAGTAGCTCTCCACTTAAGCCCCTGGCATCAGCTCCTCATTTTCCCCCTTCCTCCCTGCTCCCTTCTCCCTCATGAACACTTGATAATTTATAAATTTTATTATTATGTCATATCTTACACTGTCTCACATCTCCCTTCACCCACTTTTCTGTTGCCTATGTCCCAGGGAGGTGGTTGTATGCAGACCCTAGCAATAAGTTCCCCCTTTGAATCCCACTCTCCAATTTTTAACTTTTATTTCTTTTTCGTTTGCTTGCTTTTGTGCTGAACGAAAACTGCAAGGCAATCTTGACTTACTGGGGATGATCAATTTTCTTATTTTGTTCTTACCTTATAGAGAAAATCACTCATTACTTCAAGGAAGTGAGTAAGGAGTTTCCTAATATTGGGTCATTTCAATGAGCTCATAAATGCACTCAAATGAGAAATAATTTTAAGTATCTGACAGCGACAGAAGAAATATCCCAAAACAAATCATTCCATCAGTTAAGTATAACCAGTGTTACCCCTCTCCTCTTTAACTTCCACAATAAGAAAACAAAGTACTGGAGATGGGTGTATGTGTGAGGCTGATTAAAACATAAAATCTATTAATAAAGTTGCACTAGCTGAAGGCTTCCAGTCTGGACTAGACCTGAGCTGGATGAGGAGGGAAAGTTAACATTGCATGAAATTGTTGATTATAATGGAACCAGAAACCGGATTCACTGCCTTCAAGTCAATTTCAACTCTTAGCGACCCCATAGTAGGGCCAGTGTAGAAATGTCCCTTGGGTTTCCAAGACTGTAACAGTTTACGGGAGTAGAATGCCTCCTTTTTCTTCTTCATAGGGCTAATGGTTTTGAACTGCTGACCAGGAGGATCACAGCCCCACGCATAACCACTACACCACCAGAGTTCCATAGTGATTATCTTAGTGGATATCAATTGGTATCCTAGATGTTTAATAACTACCTTAGTCTTTGATCTCTGTTTTCTGAAGATGGGTCAGCCCATTGACTTGTTGCTCACAGAAAGATCTGGTGCTTGGAGAAGAACATCATGCTTGGTTTTCTAAAAGGAGAGAAACTCTAGTTGAGAGGAATTGGCATGGAGGCTTCTCCAATGTGTTCAATCATTGCAAAAATTGTAAGGCTGGCAGAGTACAAGGCCACCTTCAGTTCTACTATGTATGGGATGACCAGGAGTCAGAACTGACCCGATGGACCCCTGATAACACATATTGTAAAGTGCCCTGACTTTATTCAAAGACTCTTGACTTCAACCTGCTCCTTGGTGCTGACTTTCTTCTTTACATAAACTTCTCTTGAATGCTGACACTTCTTTGAAATGAACAGTAAAAACTCTTCAAGACATATTTACAAAAGACAAGATCGAACTCAACCTGAGAAGACATTAAAATCTACAATAATGTCATATTAATTTAAAACAGATTGATATATATCTCCCAAAAAGAAAGGGCTCACAATGCAATCAATCCTGTTAGGATTAGAATGAGCCTTAAAAAAAAAAAAGAATGAGCCTTTAGTCAATTTTCTGTGAGTTTTGGATGCTAAAATTAAAAGCAATTTATTGTTGTTATCAAAGTTATTTGGATTTACAAAAGTGCTTCTGCCGTGTGAATTCTTTCACTGTTGAAAAGAAAGAACCAAGGTAAACCACCCCAGAAACCTAACAAACTGATCACTAAATGGTATAGAAAATTCAAACAGCTCAGCAACAGTAAGAATAACAACAAAACACAAAGAGATATTTCTCCAAAGAAGACATTCAGGAGCTAGAAACAAATGAAGAAATACTTGAGACTATTGGTCACTGAAGAGATGAGAATCAGAAATACAGTGAGGTACTGCCTCTCCCTGGCACAGTGGCAGTCAGCTTGGATACCCACCCAATAGGACATTTGTACCCTAAGCTTCCTAATTGAGTCTGAATCAACTCAATGGCAATGAGTTTTACATAGTTCTTGGAATACTGTCTGACAGACTTGACCTCCTTTACAATCCACATTAAAAATTCATTGAACTCCCATGGATGCAGCTCAGAAAGGGATCATGAATTTGACACATTGACCAAATGCATATTTTCATATGAGGAAAATCAATTACTGTTATTTAAAATAACCTTTTATTCCTTTCGTGAGTCCTGGTGGCACTGTGAGAGAAGCATTGGGCCACAAGGTGGGCAGTGCAAATCCATCAGCCACCCATCTGAGAAAGATGTGGTTATTTGCTCCTGTAAAGATTCACAGCCTCAGAAAATCTATGTTGCATCGCTGTGAGTCGGAATCCACTCGATGGCAGTTGGTGTGGACTGGTGTTTTTTTCCCCACTTAAAGTACCTAGACCAAACCAAACAGTCACTGCCATCGAGTCAATCCTGATTCACAGTGACCCTATAGGGCAGCATAGCACTGCCCTGTGGGTTTCCAAGGGCATAAATCTTTACTGGAGTACAAAGCCTCGTCTTTCCCCTGTGGAGCTGCTGGGGGTTTTGAACTGCTGACCTTGTGGTTAGCAGCCCACCTCCTAACCCAGTATACAACCAGGGCTCTTCTAAAGGATGTGCCTGTACTCCTTAAAAGAATGAGGACTGCCAGCATGTATAACTTTTAGTAAGACAAGCTGAATAATAATAGTATGAAAAAGAGTTTGAACTGTTAAACTAACTATTCAAAGTCCCATCATTCACTTTTGCAAAACCCCTCCTAAAAAGTTATTCTGATCACTGTTCTTGCTGTTCTTTCTTGAATTCTGCCTTTTTGTTTCTCTGATTCTGGTTTTGTTGATGAGAGAGAGTTTTGTGTATAAAGTAGCTTGTACTCTGAACGTTCTCAAAGTACCAGTCAACGTTCATTTGCTCTCACATTTTTGTTGGTGAGAATTTCTGACTGGGTACAATCTTCATAGAGACGGTGAACTATAAAGATTCTCAAAGGGTTCTGATGATCTGTTGCTGCATAAAAAATGGGTAGTACAAGGTTTAGTGGCTTATTACCCTTTATGTAGTTAAACTGCCTGGTTCTGAGGGAAGAGTACAGCCAAGAAACACCATTGACTTTATTCACTAGGTTCACAGCTTCTGCTGAGATGGCTTCAATGACTTGGCATTGAATGGGTGAAAGTTAACAGAGTTGCTCTTTGCTCTAGTTCTTCCCAAGTCCCTAGCTTCTCCATGTGGTTCGCATATGCTTCTTCAAGCAAGACATCTCAGCATAATTATTTAAATGAAGATAGAGAGACCAACAGACCAAGGTAAAAAACTTTTAGTGCATTGTTTTGTTATTGAATCTAGGCCCAGAAATGGCATTAACATTTTCTCACCCAGGGTGTAGGAGACCTGATAGAGCTTGCTCAAGGGAAAAGTGACCGAGAGGAATTACTGGAACCCAAATGAAGACTGAGAATTACAGTGGGATAAGAGGAAAGTAAAAGAAAGTAGAGGAACGGACCAAGAGGCAAAGGGCATTTATGGAGGTCTAAATACAGGCATGTACATAAGTAAATATATTTACATATTGTGATGGGAAATAGATCTATGTGCATATATTTATAGGTTTAGTTTTAAGGTAGCAAGTGGACATTGTGTCTCCACTCAAGTATTCCCTCGATGCAAGAACATTTTGTTCTATTAAACTGGCATCCCATGATGCTCACCTTCCCGACAGGATCACTGACAAAGATAAAGCGGGTGCATAAGCAAATGTGGTGAAGAAAGCTGATGGTGCCCAGCTATCAAAAGATATAGCATCTCGAGTCTTAAAGGCTTGAAGGCAAACAAGTGGCCATTTAGTTCAGAAGCAACAAAGTCCACATGGAGGAAACACACCCAGCCTGTGTGATCATGAGGTATCAATGGGATCAGGTATCAAGTATCAAAGAACAAAAAATTATATCATTGTGAATGAGGGGGAGGGCAGTGTGGGGACTCAAAGCCCATCTGTAGGCAACTGGGCATTCCCTTACAGAAGGGTCATGGGGCAAAGACGAGCCAGCTAGGGCACAGTGTAGCAAAGATGACACATACAACTTTCCTCTAGTTCTTTAATGCTTCCTCCCTTGCAATATAATGATCCCAATTCTACCTTACAAAACTGGCTAGACCAGAGGATGTCTACTGGTACAGATATGAACTAGAAACACGGGTAATCCAGTACATATGAATCCCTTGGGAGGGTGGAGGGAAGCTGGGGTCAAAAGGGAGAACCAATCACAAGGATTTCCATATAGCCCCTCCCTGGCAGACAATCAACAGAAAATTGAGTGAAGGGAGATGTCAGTCAGTGTAAGACATAACAAGATAAGAATAATTTATAAATTATCAAGGGTTCAAGAGGGTGGGGCAAAATTGAGGAGCTGATACCAAGAGCTCAAATGGAAAGAAAATGTTTGGAGAATGATGATAGCAACAAATGTACAAATGTGCTTGACACAGT
Source organism: Tenrec ecaudatus (assembly GCF_050624435.1). Lineage (NCBI taxonomy): Eukaryota > Metazoa > Chordata > Mammalia > Afrosoricida > Tenrecidae > Tenrec > Tenrec ecaudatus. Next base: position 308,651,180 of record NC_134530.1, read on the forward strand.
GGGTGGATGTTTGGATTGTGATGAGTTTCATGAGCCCTCAATAAAATGATATTTTAAATTAAAAATATTACCTCTTGTCAGGGGAGCCAGCCCCTAAAAAATCATCACAGGCCAGGCACATAAAATTGTACAGTGGTAATATGTGAAGATTACTGTAAAGTCATAGAGAATAAGAGATATAGAAGAGAGAGTGAAGGAGTCAGACACATTTCATGGTAGCATGCTCACCTCAGCCCTGCTTGGTGACCCATTTGGGGTTGTGGAAGGTGGGAATGGCAGGATAGAGGCAGCTGGGAAGGAGGACAGGGGGAGAGGAGACAGGGGAGAGAGCGAGCAGAGGAGAGAGGGGACAGAGGAGAGAGTGACCATGGGAGAGAGAAACAGAGGAGAGGGCACAAGGGAGAGAGCATCTTTATTGTTTGGAGGCTATTTGTAGGTAGCTATAAGGCATGCATATTCAGTAATTACATGGGTCACAAGGTAGGTGGTAATCACAGTTAAGTCTCTGAGCTCACAGTTGAGGAAACCCACTAACTGCATAGGGAGAAGACTCTAAGGGGGGAGCCAAAGCTCTGTGAGAGGAAATAATCAAGGAATGGCTGCCTCTAGAGGGAGACAGAATCAACAATGTGCTCCCTTTAAGGCAGCATAGCTGTTGGAGAGAATCTGTGGGAATGATATATGAAAGTTTCCCACAATCTCTTCCATTCTGTATAAATCAACACACTGACATGACTTTACTGCTTTAGGTGAATAGAAAGTAGGCCCCACCTGACTCCCTGAATGGCCTAAATGGTTTGCACACTCTAAATGGAAGGTCAGAGGTTTGAATCCACTGTGAAGTGCCTTGGAAGAAAGGCTTGGCAATCACCCTCCCAAGAATCAGCCATTGAAGATCTTATGGAGGACGATGCTGATCTAACACACACAGAATCAGTACATCTTGGAGTCAGCTCAACACAAGTGGTTTTTTCTCAGAGAGAAGAGGACATAGTCTTTGTGACCATTCTTAAACCAGTGCAGTCCCACCGCCTGCCTCACATAGTTTACACTGACCCTCAAATAAAAGACACTTATTTCTCCTGCTAGTCTTTCTAAAATCTCATCACATTACAGCAACAGTTTAAGGTCTAGGTCTTTTCATCGAGTCATGGTTCAAATGGGTTTCCTGAACATAATTTCTGAAGTACAGTTCCTTTAAGGGCTGAAGGACTTTTAGCTGCTAATGGGTCAAATTGCCCTTCATTGAACACTAAACACACAATGGTAAAGCACAGCCGCAATAGACAATCCCATTCCTAAAGAAGACAACAGAAGACATAGAACAGTCACAAACCAACTGTCTTAAATCTTGTCGGAAACCATTGTCTAATTCTGTCCTTTACAGTCAGGCTCATGGAATGAAAAGCGATGGTAAAATTCTTTTTAAAATTCATGAGGGGACTTCAAACAGTTCTTGGAAAACAACATGGAAAGATAATGGTATTTTTCCATTAATGCTTGGAAGTCTTCTCGTATTCGGATTTTATGATCTTGTTGGAGTTCACTCCACACCTTTCTTTGAGACAGGCTCCACTCAGGCTTCGACTTAACTTCAAGAATGAAGAAAATGTCCAAAATTTGATTGGAATGATCATGGCACAACTCTTTGTAATAGATTTAAACCATTGGATTGCAGGGTGTGCTAAGTAAATACCAATAAAACTGGAGAAACAAGCACACGAATGGAAGAATAAAGCCTAGCATATAAATGCAGAAAATAAAGCCTAGCATATAAATGCTATGGTGAGGCAACACCTTTACATGTCATAAACAGAGGCACATGTGAGGTGCAGGAGGTGGAGCACTGTGGACTGAGCACCTCATGGAGGGGTGTGCTACTGAGCAGTTTCTATTAACCATCACGGTTTCCATTGCCTGCTGTCAGAGATCACTGTGCAAGTTAAAACCAATACGATCATATCTGAGAGCCTCCCTGGGTCAGGGAAAACTGTGTGGTCTTGCTCTCCTAATACAGAAAGAGAAGGAATTAGGAAGACTTACTTTGAGCAAGCACACTATAGACCAATATTCATCAGCAAAAGTAAGAAATGTGCAGTTGCATTTTTCAATAGTGCTATGATCTGTTAAGTAAAAGTAAAAATATAAGCTTGGTGTGTCAGGCTGTATGGACTAGAGAAACAGATCCAGAGACACTCAGATACATTCAAGAGAGATCTGTATATTAAAAAGTAAATATATATCAAGAGAAAGTCCCCGCCCAGTCCAACTCAAGTCCATAAGTCCAAAACTAGTCCATAAGTCCCGCTTCACACTGATGCAGCCACATGCAATGATACTTAATGCAGGAAGATCGCCCAAAGGTTGGTGGAGAGTCTTGTGGGTCCAATGTCAGTGGTCACATCACAGGGCTCTGGCAAGTCCCAGTGTAGCTCATTAACAGGAAGTTGAAGACAGGGAGAAAGGGGAGAGGTTCCCAGAACCCTCCTTATGAGAAGGCCATGTCCACAAGGAGGCACCATCAGTCTGTGACCTGATTGACAGGTTGAATGCCACCCCTACACTTTTATATACCTTCAAGTTGACATGAAAATATGCAACTACCACACTTGCTGGGTATTTTAAATTTATTTTATGGTGAAGAACTTTTAATGATAGATGCCTGATGTTTGGACAAACGCACAGCTGCAGTGCTTGTCATAGGCTTCATTTTGTAGACACAATTCTGGTCTTTGAAACTCTTTATGTTTTTTGCTTGACAAAGCCTGTGAAGCATACCTTTAAGATTCTTAGGGTCTTTCTAATCTGGCATGGAGTGTCCAAGAGTCTTGATTTAATCACATGACATGCTATGAAAGGTGGGTCTTTTATCTTTTTCATCTTTCTACCAAGAACCTTTAACTAAGGATTCAAACAGAAAACAGACGGTAGTCTGTCTACCTACATAGAAGTAGGAAAATGAACTTATAATTTGAGTAGACATTAAACATTATGATTTCTTAAAAGTCTTCCAATTCTAAGATTCAATGAGTATAAAACAATATCTAAATTATAAACCTAAGAATCATTCAATCCAGGTTATCTTGGATTTGTAATGAAGCAGGAAGTTAGACATTGTTAACCTAAACATGCATTTATTTTGCATTGAACATATTGACCTGCAGAGGTCACCATGATTTATTAGGTGCTCCCAAATCTAAATGACAGATTATAAAACTTCTCAATAATGTTTCTGGTGAACACCAACAAGCTAAATTGTCAGTAATGAGATGTGATCATTAGTTCAGCTCTACAGAAATACATTGCACAGGAAACTCCATGTAATGGTTCCTTCTGACCCCAAGGTATTTACAAGGAGTCCCAAATGACCAACGCACTCTGGGATCCCTCTGCTTGTGCCAGAGGAGCACTGTCGCCTCACCTCCTGTGGCCCAAGGAAGATTAATAGGGTCTTATTTTCTTCTCTCCACACACCAGGTTTTACAGAGCTTGTGTGACTCACGGACACCGCGGAGCCTTCTGCTTAGTGGTTACTAACACTGACAAGATCTACCTAAGCTTAGGGAGGGGAGGTTCCTGGATGCGCTCTGGTGAGTGTTTTTGGACTACAGAAGGGAAATTTCCAGAATCATGGAAAGACAATAAATTACAGAGTTTGAGTGGATATGCTAAAGCCCATTGTCATTTTATTCATAAGAACTGAAATTTAAAAGCAGATGTAAAATGTTTGGGAATTCACACAAGAAAGTTATAAACTGTTTACACTACAGAAACCTTGTGTGGAGTTCAAATCTCATCTCCCAGCAATATTTTTATTTGTGGGGTTATCCAAGAGCACATGCTGGATGAATGAAACATGGGATGGCATCGTTTAACATTTCTTCTATTCTTAGGATTCACTAACATTAAGAGCGACTTATAATATATTTCAGGTCCTTTCTATACCAGATCTCACAGATCGATGGCTTACACATGATAGAAAACAGAGGAAGGAAAAGGATAGATAAAGGTATTGTGATGTAAGTAAAAACACTTCTCATGAAGTAAACAATAAAAATGTCCCATGACCAACACATAATGCAGACAACATAAAAATGGGTAAAGGGAGACAGTGGTAGGGGCAAGACATAAAATATAAGAATTTATAAATTATCAAGGGTTAATGAGTGAGGGAGTATTGGGGATGGGGGCTTATGGAATGAAGAGCTGATACCATGGGCTCAAGTAGGAAGAAAATGCTTTGAAAATGATGATGGCAACAGAAGTACAAATGTGCTTCATGCAATTGATGAGTGTATGGATTGTGATCGGAGTTGTATGAGCCCCCAAAAATGATTATTTTAAAAAGACACCCCAATTAAAGTGATTTTAATGATCCATCTTTGTCTTCTCCGTCTCCACTAAGGGAGCCCTCTTGTTCTTGCTGCCAGCTGGTGTTTGAGGAACGCTCCCTGCTTCAGATTTGCCAAGGGCACTAATCAAGAAATGTTAGCCGAACTTCAGGCTCAGGTCCAGATAGGGGACAAGGGTACAGCTCACAGAAATATGAAGGTGGTACATAGAACAGCTACAGTTGATGACAAAAGCTTCAGAGATCTCTTTAAAAATTGGCTGTGTATAGGATAGCTGGCATTGAAGAGATAAACATGAGGAAAGGGGATGGAACACCATTCATTTCATTTCAACTATCCCAAGGTACAAGCTCCCCTCTCTGCTAACACATTTGCTCTTACTGGTCATGCAGAAGCCAAACCATTCACGGAAATATTTCCTGAAATAGTAAGTCAGCTTGTTGATGACAGCTTCATAAGTCTTAGCTGAACAATTCTCAAGGCAAATGTTGCATAACAAAACCCCAAAGACAGAAGACTTTGAAGTGGATGATGATGTTCCAGATCACTTAGAAAATTTTGATGGGGCATCGAAGAATGAGGCTAACTAAAATCCTTCCTGCTTTGTGGAAGTTGGCATGGACTAGATTTAACAGCTCAGCTATGTGGCTCAAAAGTTTTACAGACATACAGAACATCACCTGTTCCTAGTTCAATCATAAATATTTTGTATATTAATTATGCTGTTTGTTCAGCATTTTTGATCGTTTGATTTGCATTTTGCACTTCCTCCCAGGATCTAATATTTTGGTCAAACTGCAAAGTCTCAGTGCAGTTTGAAGGTGTTTTGGGGTTTGACTCTTGCTTTTGTTTGTTTTTGTTCGGGAATTTTGTGTCTGAGGGTGTCATGGATGTGTGTGGGTATGGGTGTGTGTGTATAGTGGAAAGCAATTTGGAAACTTATTTATCCTCCCCCCTTGTTGTATTGTAATTGCTCTAAACAGACATTTACTTCACCAGTTTTGCTCACATGCTTAAATAAAATGTGTAACATAAAAAATAAAATATGTAGCATAACCTTCACTGGTTTAAAATACAGGCTGTGCTTTTAAAATACGAACCCAAGTGAACACTCTAGCTGCATGTTCTGTTTCATCCTGCCACATTTTCAAATCTCTGAGTATTCTATTTCTGAATCTCTACAAATCTGAACCACTCAAATTGTATCACATTTTGATTTGAATTTTATTGAATCCAGTTATGGTAAAAATCTATTTTTATGCTGATTAGTTAATTTTTATTTAAATATATTATATACTACTTACTAGAATATACTATAATGTACTAGAAAAAACAAGGATTACTTTCTCATACATGAAACTGAATTATAAAATTTCAATGGCAGAGTGTGGTGAGGTATATAAACTGACAGTGAGATTATTAGAAAATAATACACCAGACACTACTTAATAAACACCTGAGTGTGAGCTGAATGGAACACTGAGTGTCTACAAGTCTCATTAGAGCCTGGATGGCAGAGTGGTTACATGTTGGCTGCTTTCCACAAGGTCTGCAGTCCAAAAACACCAGATGCTCCACAGGAAAAAAATAGGAATTTCTAGAAAGAGTTACTTACAGTTTCAGAAACAGTGGGGCAGTTCTACCTTGTCTTCTAGGGCCACCATGAGTTGGCATGGAATTGATGGTAGTCAGAGAGATATATCCCATTAATAAACTTGTATCTATTTCCTTGCCTTTATTTAAATGATGACATAAGAATGAGTCAATGTTATCTGAAATGGTTCAGCATAACTATTAATATTTAAAGCTATTGGTACATACAATGATAGACTAGTAATTAGCACTTGTACCTTACCATCACGGAAAAAGTGGATTCAACTGATAAATAACATGTTCTTCCTATGCATGCCCATCTTCTCTTGCAGTCAGCATTGCCCTTGGAAAGAGAGAGAGAGTATGACTAATTTAACTACAATGAGTGGATTTCTTCTCGTCACTTTTGCTGGCAATCCTGAGATCGAAATCTTACAGGCTTCTCTTTTTTTAGTCTTCTACTTGGTGGCTTTAACTGGAAATATGCTCATTATCTCTGCGATTTCCATAGACCACAGTCTCCACTCGCCTATGTATTTCTTCCTGAAGCACCTCTCATTTTTGGATCTGTGCTACATTACTACGACTGTACCGAGATCCATTTGTGATTCTTTCATGCACAGTGGCACTATTTCTTTCTGGGAGTGTATACTTCAGTGTTTTGCATTCATAATCTGTTGTTCTACTGAGTTAGCCATGCTCACAGTGATGTCCTATGACCGCTACGTGGCCATCTGCTTTCCACTGCGCTATGAAATCATCATGGACACCAGCACCTGTGTTCACGGAGTCTTCGTTGCCTGGACCGGTGGGCTCATCTCTGGGGTCATGCATACAGCTGCTACTTTCTCCATCCACTTCTGTGGTCCCCATGTCATTCACCAGTTCTTCTGTGATATCCCCCAACTCCTGAAACTCTCTTGCTCCAATGACTACATCCCGGAGCTTGGGGTCTCTGCCTTTCTGGCCGTGGTGGCATTTCTTTGTACCATCTCTATTGGCCTCTCCTACATAAACATATTCTCTACTGTGCTCAGAATGCCATCTGTTGAGAGTAGAGAAAAAGCCTTTTCAACTTGCCTACCCCATCTGTGTGTGGTCATATTATTTATCTGTACTGCAGTCTTTGAGTTTCTAAGGCCAGCTTCTGATTCTTCAACTGTGATAGACATTTTACTTACTGTTCTTTATACAGTTGTTCCCCCAACATTCAATCCAATGATTTACAGCCTAAGGAACAAAGCCATGAAGACTGCTTTAAGAAAGGTGTTCAAAGAAATGAAACCCTAACTCGTTTGCTGAGACAAGTTTTCAATTCCGATTTGGGATATAAAACCAAACATATAAGGACACAGCAAACTTATCAAGAAATAAAAGCTAAAAGAGAAACTGATCGTAGTTGAAATTGTCTCAATTAACTATCATTGAACAGTAAAAATCTTTGAGACATAGTTAAATATCAACAACTCACCTTAATATTATAGGTCTAAATATCATCCTACAAAACCTGGTGTAGAAAAATGTGAATGAATTTTATAGACTCTGACTCAATCTCTCTTTCCAGTGCCTTTTTGTCAGAGGGACAGGGTACTTAGTCAATTTGAGAGTGCTTCCTATATTTTTCCAACTTACACTGCAGTTTGCAGTACTACATTGTATGCAAACACTGAGGATCTATGTTCTCTGACAAGTGATGAGTCCAGTAAGATCCTATTAAGATGTAATTCTGCAAGGGAAACAGTGCTTCAGTCAGTAATATGCAAAAAAGACCCTTTGCAATGTTTCATTACATCATTTATATTGTCTCCTCAGTTGCAAAGGTATGTATTCTATCCATCATCTGGAATTTTTTTTAATAATGTAACAATCTCATGCAGACTCATATACATATTGTTCTACCATTAAATGGATGAAAGAAGAAACACAAATAATATGGAAAGAATAATATGCATGGGAAAAGAATATGTGCATTTGAAAATTAAGCAAAATATTATAAAATATATGTGATGACTAAAATTCAAAATTATAAAAATAAATTAAGCATCAGATAAAATGCAACAGAAAAAAAACAAAATCCCAGAATTAGTACACTGAAAGAGATATCCAAGGTTTTCCACTGCTACTAGTTAAATAAAAAGAAAAAATAAATGCATTATTTTTTAAAGCATAGAAAATTAATTGGGTCCCCAAAAAGGAGGGTATGTATTGCATCCAATAATAGCTCCAGAATCCTTTCCATTTTTTGAGGGAACGAGTTATGAACAATATTTAATTTCTAAGAGTATTTCCAGAATTAATGAATGCATAACTCTTCGGGTTTGAGGAGCACAACAAAAATTAACCAGTAGCGGCCCCACTATGAGACAGGACATCCATAACTGACCCATAACCCTATAGGGGACAACACTGGAGACACAGTGTGGGAATTCCACCCGATGTGATCCTACTACACCAACGCAAAACACTAAGTATGTGAAACAGCACAGCAAGGAGTACAGAGCAAGGAAGTCCCAAGTGAATACCAAAAATAAACTTTGGGGCCAGGGCATGGCACCCCACCAAACTCGACCGGAAAACACGCCTAAAGGTCAACAAACAGATCTTGAAATATTTACATGGTTTTCTTTGTGTGTGTGTGTCATTGGTTTGTTGTTGCTTTGTTTTTCTCTGTCCTGCTTTTGTGCATGTTATTATCTCTGCATGTCTATCTAGATAACATAGACAGGATAAACAATCTGTAGGAGAAAACAATAGAACCAATAGTTCTGGGGGGACATGGAAGAAGGGAATTCGGGAGAAAGGAAGTATACTCCCCTTGCTGTTCCTTTGCACACCCGTAGTGTTTTGCCTCTGTATAGTAGGGTCAGATCGGGTATCATTCCACACTGTGTCTCCAGTGATGTCCACTGCTGGGCCATTGGTCAGTGAGGGATGTCATATAACTACAGAGTTTTAAAATATTTTTTTCACTTTTCAAAATACTTGCTGAGATATTGATTGAATTACATTTAACTAATAAAGCAAAGGTTGAAGAATTGTCTTCTTTCAGAGATTCTGTCTTCTAATCTATGACAGAGAATTATCCTGTAGTTATTTTTGGTCTTTAAAAATTGCCTCAAAATTTATATATATTTTCAGCATAGTGGCTTTGTACATGTCTGTTAAATTTACCTTTACATATTTGGTGCTATTGTTAAGTTCCATTGACTACTTTGCGACCATATTTAGAAAGAATATTGATTTTTTTATATTGACCTTATATGTCTACTCTTTCTAAACATATTTTAAATTTTGAATTGATTTTTATAGATTCTTTGATATTTTTACAACATTTGCTACCTGTGAATAAAGGGCTTTAGGTTTCTTTCTTTCCAATATTAAACTTTTTAAATTCATTTTATTAGTGGCTCATACAACTCTTATCACAATCCATAGATACATCAATTGTGTAAAGCACATTTGTATATTCATTGCCCTCATCATTCCCAAAACAGTTGCTCTCCACTTAAGCCCCTGGCATCAGCTCCTCATTCTCCTCACTCCAGCCCTGCTCCCTATCCCTTATGAACCCCTGATAACTTATAAATTATTATTTTTTCATATCTTAAAATGTCTCACATCTCCCTTCACCCACTTTTTTGTTGTCTGTCCCCCCAGGGAGGAGGTTATATTCAGATCTTTGTAATCTGTTCCCACTTTCATCCCCACCCTCCAATTTTTAACTTTTGTTTCTTTTTGTTTGCTTCTTTATGCTGACACAAAACTGCAAGACAATCTTGACTAAATAGTAATAGGCCATTTTCTTATTTTGTTCGTACCTTGTAGAGAAAATCACTCATTACTTCAAGAAAGTGAGTAAGGAGGTTTCTGATATCAGGTCATTTCAATAGGCTCATAAATGCAACCAAATGAGAAATAATTTTAAGTATCAGATAGCAACAGAAGAAACGTGCCAAAACAAGTAATTGTGTCTGTTAAGTATAACAAGAGCTACCCCTTTCCTATTCAACTACCACAATAAGAGGTCAGACTAACTCTGTAAGTGTGAGGTTGAGTAATATATAAAATATGCTAATAAAGATACACTCAATGAAGACTTCCAGCCTGGACTAGACCAGAGTTGGATGAGGAGGGAAAGTAAACATTGCATGAAGTTGTTGATTATTATGGAAGCAGAAACCAGATTCACTGCCTTCAAGTTGATTCCAACTCTTAGTGAGCCCATAGGAGGGCAAGGGTAGAAATGCTCCTTGGGTTTCCAAGATTATAACTGTTTACGGGAGTAGAACGCCTCATTTTCCTTCTTCAGAGGGCTAGTTGTTTTGAACAGCTGACCCTGTGGTTACCAGCCCAATGCATAACCATAACAACAATGCCACCGGGACTCCTTGATTATTATTTAGTAGAGTGTTAAGGTTCTCTAGAGAAACAAAACCAAAACGCTAATAATTTTATATGTTCATATAGATAGATAGATAACATAAGAAATAAACAGTTAATTAAATTATAAAGCAGTACAAATAGCTCAGTGTAATTCACTCCCCTGAGACAGTTGTGAGACACTGGCAGTCCTTCAAGTTGTGGGGGCTGCCAGGTAGTCCTCTGTAGAGCGATTCAGGCTATCCGGGCACAGGCAGCAACCTGCTGTTTCAAGGCAGGTCACCAACAGTCAGCCAGATGACAGGGTCCAACAGTCCCCAGCTCAACAGACGTAAATTCCAATGGTGTGGCAAAGCAGGTCTTGAAGGAACCTCAAATTACAGTGACACCGTCCATGGGTTAGGTGTCCCACAGGTAGTGAAACTTGTGAATTGAGGCACAGAACAAGCAAGGCAGCCCCACACTGGTCTGATGAACAAAGAGCAAGAGACAAGAAAGGTGAGGCTCACCAAGTCATTTAACTCTCTGCCCTTCAATTAATCCCACATGTTTTTATCAGCCAGTTTGGCACAATAAACTAACTACCTCAATCCAGTCCTTGCCAACTGGCACCTGTACACAATTCTTTAGCCATATATAATTTCTGGACATTAATGAAATTACAGTTATACTTAACATCAAACATCTATCATACATATAAATGAAAACACACTGTATCTGATGTATCATACATGAACAAAGGAAAGATATTCAATAAGCACATATTAAGAAAATACACTGACAATTACAAACCTCACTTTTGCAGTTGATCACATGGTAAAAACTGAGAAGTAGAACTACCTTCTTCTAATACCCACTCTGCATTACCTTTGCCCTCGGCAAGAAACTCAACTGGCTGTAGTTTTTTGCCTGGTGGGATGACCCAGACCTTCATTCCTGAAGGGTCTGTGTCACTACACGTCCTGTCAGGATAGGGTTGGTGTAACTTACCATTTACTTTAATCACATGGCATGGTAGCACTAGGAGTCAACCCATGGATCTCCTGGATTTCGGATATATACTTCTTTACCTCAATTATGTAGCACCAGTCCAATTTCTCCTTGGTAATAAGGATCATACACACCCCTCACTACAGTGACACCAGTCCTGACCTGTTGATCCATGAAATGCCCAAAGTGGCCAGGGGGCATTCTTAGCTGTCAGTTCAGTGGAATCTGTGCTGTTTCTGGGTGGGAGATTACCTTCTTTGGGACCAGGACCTCCAGTCCTGAAGCACATAGGGTTGCTGGAACAGGAAGCAAAAATGCTGCAAGTGGATCACTAGGAGTAATAGTGAGTGGTGCCACTCCAGCTTCTACCCCTTGGTTCATGGACCCATGAATTCTGGCAATTGGGACACAGCACCATATATTGGCTGCTGGTTTAGGGCATATACAGCTTCCTGGAGAACATTGCCCCAGCCCCGAAGTTGTTGCCACATCGTTGGCGCCATAATTGTGTCTTTAGGAGTCCATTCCATCGTTCTGTCAAGCCAGCAGCTTCAGGATGATAAGGAGCATGATACAACCAGTGGATTCCATGGGAATGGGCCCATTGCTGCACTGCATTTGCTTAAGTGAGTTCCTTGATCTGAAGCAATGCTATGAGGGATGCCATGTCCTTTAGGGAGATCCCTGAAAGGGGCTATAGCATTCTGCTGTCCATTTATGAGTGGCACCTGTCTATCTGCAGAGCCATGCGTAATCCAAGCATGACTTTCTGGTCGTCAGTTAAAGTATGGTAAGGGACTCCCCAAGAGGCTATAGGTGCAGACAGGGAGAACGAAGGTAATGTGGCAGGAGTGGAGACTGTGGGAATTTGAGCCACTTCTTCATGCAGCTTACTTTTCCCTTCAGGTCATTCTCAAGCCTGATGTCGGATATGCCACTTCCATTTAACAATGCAATGTTGCTGAACATGTCAAACCTTATAATTCTGTGGGTCAGACAATATCCAGTCCATGATAGGTAGTTCAGGTCTCATGGTGACTTGGTGGCCCATGGTGAGGCGTGCATTCTCCACCAAGGCCCAGTAACAGGCCAACAGCTGTTTTTCAAAGGGGGCAGAGTTGTCTGCAGAGGATGGCAGGACTTTACTCCAATGGGCTTAGTTTTTCCCCTCTTTGCTTCTTCCCTGCTTTCTGACACCTACTGCCAACCTCCAGAACACTCCCCTTAGCCTAGAGCATTTATGCCTGCCCGCCACTCAGTTAGGTGAGCTCCACACTGTGCAGCATCACCATAGGATGGGGGAAAAAACCCCAGCTCTCCCCCAGTGGATATTTTACCCCACTTATTCCTGGGGAATTCTTGCCTATTTGGCAGGGGAACTCCTATTTGTCCTCTGTGGGCCCACGTGATAGAGGGAACTTCCTCGCACCTACCTTAGTGCCTCACATGGCCTACCGCAGCAATGTCAACACTCACCAACATTCCAAGCTGCTTCAGGAACCTCTTCCCAACCTCCACAGCAATATACATGACCTGGGAAATTCTGCCCATCTTTCAGAGTGTTCTATAAAAAAGCAAGTAATCCCCCACCCCCTGCCTTCTGGGGCACTCCAATTGAGAGCGAAGCCATGGGAGGATAAAGTGGTAGGCTAATTCCATAGTGAAATTAGCTGAAGGCAGTCCAAAGAAGCATTCCTACAAGTCTTCCAGAGAGATGAAGTGATCTTCTACTCCCTGGAAAATGGCACCTGGCTCCTCTTAAACAATGCAACAGAAGCATCAGTCAGCCCCAACAACCTCAATGAAAAATGGGAGAAACAAAAGGCAATGGTGAGATGTCCTGAATCTAATGACGTGCATAGAAGTAGACATTGATCTGCCACAGAAAGATATTTTCACAATGTAGCTTGAAGTCATGTAGGATATGAGGGAAACAACACAGTAAAGGGATGAAATTGTGGAGTAGATAAAGTCCATACACCAAAGGAAATACAAGAGCTTAGGGAGGAGATAACAAAACCCAGTAGCAGATTCACGGACTTCGAGAATCAACAGAGGAAGCAGACAACCACACCAGTGACTTGGAGGAGAGCCAAGCAGACTTTAACAAAGTTAAAAACCAAATCTAATAAGATTATCAGAGAAGCTGAAGAAAACCTAAGAGCTATGTCTGATGCTATGAAGAGGAACAACATCAAAATAATTGGATTGACAGAGGAAGACACGACAAAGAAGTCATCTGCAAAAATATTGAGAGAATTCTTGGAGCTTAATGAATAAAAACGAGGCACCCATTCAGGAGGCCAAAAGAACACCTAGACTGAATCCCAAGAAGAAGACACCAAGGCACATAATAGTTAAACTTTGAGGAAAAGGAGAAAATCATAAGAGCAACTAGGGAAAAACAAGCAATGACATATAAAGGTTCCCAAATAAGAATATGGTCAGATCTATCAGCAGAACCTATGAAGAGGAGGAGAGAGTGGAGTAACATATTCCAAATATTGAAGGAAAATAATGTACATTTGCGAACACTCTAACCAGTAAAATTATCTATCAAGATAGATGGAGAAGTAAGAGTCTTCCAAGAACGGGGAGGCGGGGTGGGGGGAAATAAAAGAATAAGTTAAAAGAAACCCAGCCCTGAAAAAGTTCCTTGCCGAACAAGTGTGGGCAGAAGAATAACACTGACCAAGCATAAATAAGAGACCACCACATAAAACAACCTCACCTAGAGGGCAACAAAGAAAAAACAGACCCCAAGACAGTATTGACTTACAAGTGGAAATAAGCCAAGAATGATACACACACACGCACAACACAGCAATTAGGAAGGAAGGTAAGGAAGCACCCAACACAAAAGGTATAAGATGACATCAGAGTCCACAGATGAAGATAAAAACTCTGAATATCAATGGTCTGAACTCAGGTATTAAAAGACTTAGGCTGGCAGACTGGAATAAAAAACACATGCCATCAATCTGCTGTCTACAGGTGACACATCTCATGCCTGCAGACAAAACTAGGCTGAGAATCAAAGGCTGCAGAAAAGTATACCAAGCAAACAGCAATTCAAACAAACAGGGATTGCAATCCTAATCTTGGATAAAATTGACCTCAAAGTGAAAACCATAAAAAGAGATAAGAAGCGACACTACATAATGATCAAGGGAATGGTAGACAAAGAACTACTAAGCATTGTGAACATATATTCACCGAATGAGAGACCCACTGAAAACGTCAACCAAAAACTCCAAAAGAGGAAAAAAGAAAGCACAGCCTCAAAAATTATACTGGGTTACTTCAATACACATCTCTCTGAGAAAGATAGATCACAGAGAAAGAAACTCAACAAGAAGGCTAGAGCTCTAAACGCTACAATTAGACAATTTGACCTGATAGATAGTTACAGAGCTTTTCATCCAAATACACCCCGCCAAAATCACATTCTTTTCAAGCCCACGAGGGACAAATTCGAGGACGGACCATATGCTGGGGCATAAGGCAAATCTACATAAATTTAAGCACATTGATATCAAACAGACTTCGCTCTCTCTGCCCACTGTGCCATAAGGCTGGAAATAAGCAAAAGGAAGATAAAGACAACAAGAGGAAATAATGGAAGGGTGAATAACTCTCTATTGCAAAAGGAGTTTGTACTGGCACAGATCAGAAATGAAATTAGGAAAGTTCTAGAAACCAATGAGAATGAGAACACGACATACCAAAACTTATGGGACACAGCAAACGCAGTTATCAAAGGAAGTTTCATAGCAATACATGCGCACCTGAAAAAGGAAGAAAGACTCATGATTGATATGCTGGCACAAAATTTACAACAACTAGAGCAGAGTCAGCAGGACAAATTCTACTACTAGCAAAAGAAAACAAATAATAAAAATTAGGGCTTAGATTCAGGAGAGGATAAACAAGAAAACTATGGAAAATTAATGCTGCTAAAAGTTGGTTCTTTGAAAGCATTAACAGAATTGAGTGACCACCGGCAAACCTAACCAAAGAAAGGAGGGAACAAATTTCAATTAGAACAATCGGGGATGTAAAAGGGAACATTACAAGAGATCCTAATAAAATCAAAAGGATAATTACACAGTAATAAGAAGGACTGTACTCCAATGAATTCAACAACTTGGAAGACATGGACAAATTATTGGAAAAAACAATCTCTTCCTATACTATCCCCGATGGACCTCAAGAATCTCAACAGACCTGTATCAATAGAAGACATACACACACTTATGAAGGGATTACCAACCAAAAAATGCCCTGCACCAGATGGCTTCACTGGCGAATTCTACCAAGCATTCAGGAAGAACTGACACAAATCCTACTCAAACTCTTCCAGAACATAGAAAAAGATGCCAAAATCTGAAATTCCTTCTATGAAGGTAGTATAACACAGATATCAGAAACGGGCATGAGTTCAACGAGAATCGAGAACTACTGACCAATATAGCTAATGAACATCGATGCAAAAATCCTTAACAAAATATTGGCCAGTAGAATATAAAAGTATATAAAACAAAAATTTAACCATGACCAAGTGGGATTCATGCCAGGGATGCAGGGATGGGTCAACATACAAAAGACCATTAGTATCATTCACCACATGGAAATAAAAATCGATAAGAACCACATGATAATATCAATAGATGTGAAAAATCATTCAACAACATCCAACACCAAATCCTGTTTAAGACACTCAGGAAGACAGGAATGGAAGGAAAATTCCTCAATATAATAACAGCTATACATGAAAAATGAAAAACCAACATGGTAGTCAATGTAGAAAAGACTAAGACAATCCCACTGAAAAAAGGGGACCAGACAAGGATGCCCCTTGTCTTATTTAATATCATACTTGGGATCCTGGCTAACAGCATAAGGCAAAGTAAAAGATATCAAAGCTATTCACCCGGGGATGGTAGAGGTGAAACTATCTTTCTTTGCAGATGATATGATTTTATATATGGAAAATCCCAAAAGCCCCACAATGGGAGGATTGGAAGCAATAGAGAAATATGGTTGAGTGGCAGAATACAAGATCAACAAACAGATGTCTATACATCAGACAAGACCACAGAAGAGGGATTCAAACAGGTGGTACCCTTCACAATAGCCAAACACAAATGGAAAGATCTAGGGATATACCTGACAAAAAAGCCCAAAAGATTTGTATGCAGAAAATTACAGAACACTATTACAAGAAGCCAAGAGTGACCTCAACAAATGAAAGAATATCCCCTTTTCATGGATTGGAAGACTAAATATAGTAAAGATGTCAGTTCTGCCAAAGGCACTATATAAGTTTAATGCGATCCCTATTCAATTATGCTCATCTTTCATCCAAGAAATGGAAAAACTGATTACCAACTTCTTATGGAGAGGGAAGAAGCCCAGAATTATCAGAGAACTCCTCAAGAAGGACACAGTGGGAGGACTTGCTTTACCTGACTTTAGCACATATTATACAGCCACACTTGTCAAAACTGTTTGGTATTGGTATAATGATAGATATTCAGACCAATGGAAAAGAACTGAAAACCCAGAAATAAAATCACCAGTATACAGACAACTGATCTTGATAAGGGCCCAAAAATATCCAATGGGAAGCAGATGCCCTCTTCAACAAGTGGTGCTGGAAAAAATGGATATCTACCTGCAGAAAAATGAATCAAGACCCTTATCTCACTCCATGCACAAGAATAAACTCAAGGTGGATCACAGACTTTGAGGCAAAACTCCAAACTAGTAAGGGCATCAATGAAGGAATTGGGACCAACCTGAGAATTTTGGCACAGGATAGACTATCAGAAATATGGAAGGACACAAACACAGAGGAGACACAAATTGACAAATAGAATATACTGAAGATAAAACACCTGTGTAAATCGAAATAATTCAACAAGAGAGTAATAAGCGAGCACACAGACTGGGAAAATACTTTTAGCAATGACACATCAGACTAAGGCCTTATTACTAAAATTCCCAGTACACTTCTAGTTCCCAAAAAGAAAATAACTAATTACCTACAGAGGAGGGGGGCTAAAGGACCTGAACCGAAGTTTCACAAGGGCAGAAATCCAAATGACGAATACACATAAGAGGAAATGTTCCCAATCTTTAGCCATAAGAGAAATGTAAATTAAAACAACAATGAGATAACACCTAAAACCTTCAAAGAGAGCCCAATTCGAAAACTCAGAAAGCAGCATGTGTTGGAGGGGCTGTGGGGAGACAGGAACTCTCGTCCACTACTGGCGGACCTGTAGGTATGTACAGCCACTATGGAAATTGATTGGGTGATATCTAAAACAGATGGAAATTGAGCTACCATATCACACAGCAACCCCCCTACTGGGCATATATGCAGAAGAGGCAAGAAACAAACCATAGCCAGACATCTGTTCTCCGATGTTCACTGTGGCACAGTTCACAATTGCAAGGAGTTGGGGGGAAAATTTTCTATCAACTGTCGAATGGATAAAAAACAAACAAACGGTAGTACAGACATACAATGGAGTACTACACATCGCTAAAAAGCAGTGATGAATGCATGAAGCACATTGCCACACAGGAAGAACTGGAGGTAAGTATGTTAAGTGAAGTAAGCCAAGCACAAAAGGACCAGTACAACATGAGTCAGCTGAGGTACACTTTAAAAAATGCAAAAGAGACATAGGGGATAAGATACTGTATACAAACCTTCCTGGGGTAATGTCAAGGTAGTGTGGCAGGGGCCAGACCAAATCCAGGGGCACATGGGAGGAGGTAAAAGGAGGAGGGCAAAAGAAAAAAAATTGAGAAATGGGTAGCAGGGGGCAGGGCACTAAATGACCCAAGGGGATGGTATTGTTTATATCTCCACAGGGAAAGAGGGACCAGATCTCAACCCAGTGCTCCAAGATTTGAATGCAACATACTGGCATGAAGCAGAGAACATGTAGAGTGGTCTGAGGAGCCGGCCCCAAACCCAATTACATGGAAGCCACCCTCTCCCCAGAAGAAATCACTTCAAATGATAGCACTGATGCTACAGGTAGAGAGGTCTAAATACAGACATGTAAATATATTTATATATGATTTACATATGTAAATATATTTCTATATGATGATAGGATAAAGATCTATGTGTATATATTTTTAGGTTTAATATTAAGGTAGCAGATAGACATTGGGCTTCCAATCCAGTACTCCCTCAATGTGAGAATACCTTGTTCTATTAAACTGCCATTCCATGATGCTCACCTTTCCGACATGATCGCTGACAAAGACAAAGTGGATGTATAAGCAAACGTGGTGAAGAAAGTGGATGGTGCCTGGCTTTCAAAAGATATAGTATCTGATATCTTAAAAGCTTGAAGGTAAACAAGCCTCCATCTAGCTCAGCAACAAACCCCACAATGAAGAAGCACACCAGCCTGTGTGATCATGAAATGTCTAAGGGTTCAGGTATCAGCATGAAAGAACAAAAATTCATATCATTGTAAAGAAGGGGAGTGCAGATTGGGGTCCCAAAACCCATCTATAGACCCTTACAGAAGGGTCACAGGGAGGAGATGAGCCAATCAGTGTGCAGTGAAGAAAGGATGAAACATACAACTTTCCTCTAGTTCTTAAATGCTTCCTCCCACCTACTATCATGATCCCAATTCTACCTTACAAATCCATCTAGACCAGAGGATGTACGCTGGTACAGATAGCAATGGAAACACAGGGAAACCAGGACAGATGATCCCTTCAGGACCAGTGGTGAAAGTGGCGATACCGGGAGGCTGGAGGGAAGGTGAGGTACAAAGGGAGAACTGATTACAGGGATCTACATATAACCTCCCTGGGAGACGGACAACAGAAAAGTGGTGAAGGGAGACATTGGACATTGTAAGATATGAAAAATAACAATAATTTATAAATTATCAAGGATTTATGAGAGAGGGGGCAGTGGGCAGGGAGGAGAAAAATTAGGAGCTGATACCAAGGGCTCAAGTGGAAAGCAAATGTTTTGAGAATGATGAAGGCAACAATTGTACAAATATGCTAGACACAATGGATGGTTGTATGAATTGTGATAAGTGTTTTCTGAGGCCACAATAAAATGGTTTAAAAACAAAAATAAATTAAATTAAGCATGAAGGCTTTCTAAGCATGAGGCCCTAGGAACTGCATAGGATGCATTCCAGTGAACCTGGCCTCAAAATTTAAAAGATGCATATGTCTTTCAACAACATTGTTAGGACTTAAGGAAATTAATTTAACAAATGATACCACAAAAAGAAAAGCATGAAGAGGAAAATTGCTAGTCGTGAGTTCATCAGAATATTACATTTCCAGTTAATAAATTAATCTTGAGATTATATCAAATAGAAGGAAGATCATATGGTAGTGTCTCTTGATCTAGACACCATCAGTTTGAATCCTATTTTTGTGGTTGATCCCTAGACACTTGGAAATTTTCTTAACCTTTCTGAGTCTTATGACAAAATGACAATGATTTTAGTACTTTCTTCATTGCATTCTTGTGAACAATCAGCTAATACATGTAACCATAAAATGATCTCATTGCCATTGAGTTGATTCTAGCTCATAGCAACTCTATAGGACGGAGTAAAACTTCCCCAATGATGGGAGACTAACTTTTTATGTGACTAGAAAGACTTGTCTTTCTCCCAAAGAGTAGCTGAGGTTTTGAACTGCGTACCTTGCAGTTAGTAGCCCAACTCAAAACCCACTACGCTACTAGGACTGCTCTAATACATGTAAGGAACTCAGAAAAAAATAGCTTACATATAATGAGTTCACAGTAAATATTGATTATATATGTCCATTATGAAATGACAAGAAATTATTAATGTGACAAATATTCTCATAGTTCATGAACTCCTATGAAAGCAATAAGAATGTACACTACATTGAAAGATGATTTCTTTTTAATTACTTAGATAACTGTATTGCAAAGCTTACACTGATGGCTGATCACACAGAGATACCCTGTGGATAAATCAATCATGATTCTCTCACCTAAAAATACATCAAAAAGTGAGGACAGTCATTGGAGACACCAGACATCATCCAAGAGAGTGTGATGTGAGTTATTGGATTCCAAGGGTAAAGGAAGTAATTAAATGCTGTTTACAAGTGAAGAGTCAGATGTCAAAGGAACCAGAGGCTGTTTTTGTTTATTCCTCTTTCTTTGTTATCCCCAGAATCACAGTCATAAACAAACAGAATATTAAGCACAATCATCTTCCTGGTCTGATGAATGGGATGTGAATTAATTCTCATGGCCAATTTTCTTTAACTTCATACCCAAGAGTATTTTCCAATGGATCTCTAAGGTGAGCAAGTGAAGTCAGGGCTCTGTCCTAGGAAATTTAACTGAGAAACATTTGGTAATTGGGACTTGTGTTATTTATTACCCGTGAATCTGAAATTAAGAAACTAATGTGGTATGGCAAGAAACAAATGAAGGAATATTTTTTTTCATGAAATTCATCAAGATAGAAATTCCCACAAGACTACTTCCTCATATCACAGATAGGGAAAAGCGTCCTGTTTATTCTTACAACAATTCTCTGCACCCAGAGGACCCTCTCTCTCAGGACTTGTCTGCCTGGAGAGGACGTTCATAAAAAGGCAGATAGAATTTCCAAACGGAAAAGGGAGATTTTGAAGATGAAAAACGTATCCCACAGTCCCAATATAAATCCTCTTGTCAAGAATTTTTCTATTATCAATCCCTTGGAGTTACCACTGAATAGTTTTGTTACCTGTGAATCTGAACACTACCAGGTAAGAAGATGAAACAGGAGACAGAAGCAACATAGCCCACATGGAAGAAGCACACCAGCCTGTGTGATCACGGGGTGTCAAAGGTATCAGCTATCAGGCATCAAAGAACAAAAATCATATCATTGTGAATGAAGGAGAGTGCGTATTGGGGTCCCAAAGCCCATCTGTAGGCAACTGGATATCCCCTTACTGAATGGTAATGGGGAGGAGAGGGGCCAGCCAGGATGTAGTGTAGTAATGATGAAACAACTTTCCTCTAGTTCTTAAATGTCTCCCCACACCCCACTATCATGAGCCCAATTCTACCTTACAAATCTGGCTAGACCAGAGGATGTGCACTAGTACAGATAGAAACCGGAAACAGGGAATCCAGGAGAGATGATCCCTTTAGGACCAGTGGTGAGAGTGATGATACCGGGAAGATGGAGGGAACATGGCGTAGAAAGAGAGAATTGATTATAAGGATTTACATATAGTCTCCTCCCTGGGGTTTGGACAACATAAAAGTGGGTGAAGAGAGACATCGGACAGTGTAAGTTATGACAAAATAATAATAATTTATAAATTATCAAGGGTTCATGAGGGAGGGGGTATTGGAAGGTGGTGGGAATATGAGGAGCTGATGCCAAGGGCTCAAGTGGAAAACAAATGTTTTGAGAATGATGAGGGCGACGAATGTACAAATGTGCTTGACATACAATGGACAGATGTATGGATTGTGATAAGAGTTGTACGAGCCCCTAATTAAATGATTTTTTAAAAAGAACTAGGAGACCGGCTGGGAAGTTGTCCGTATTGTCTAATGATCTGCCTACTTGTTAGTGTAGAATAATTTTCCAAAGCACATGTCCTATCTTATGAAGGAGTCCTCGGGATGGTTGCAATTAAGAAGACCCTTTACTTCCCACATTTTTATCATTGTCATTCTCAATTCAACATACCTGTTCTATAGACAGTCTTGTATTGAGCCAAATTAGTCATTGCAGAGATATCTCATTTCATACCATCTCTAAAAATTAGAAAAAGATTTATCCTCCAACTGAACTTTTGATACAATATTTTGTAGGTCTGATAATCAAAATTTATATCTGACATATTATTTGCATTTTAATCAGGAACTTTTTAATATGTATCTGGATTTAATGAAAAACAAAAGTCTTAAAAATATAATTTATGTACTCCCCCCCTCCCCAAAAAAAGCTACTCTGAATATTTTGAAGTCATTCCTTCATGGAAGTGTAGTAGAAAGTAGATAATTTCTCATAATTTAAAAGTTGTAAAGACCTTAAATACCTTAGAAATGTACCCCATTTCATTCTGTTTTTGAACTCTAGTCACTTGAAAACATTTTCTTCTGTCAGTGGGTTGTCAAGCTTTGAATGATTCCCCTTTTTTGGTAAACACTGCATGTCTGCATCTATTCCATTTTTTAATAATTCATATTTTGTCTTCAATGCTTCCCTTCCCTATAAAGTTACCTCATAATCCTATTTTCTTCCTCCAAATGAGCAAGAGTTAATCCACTACAACTAGACATGAAACAGATGAAGAGGCAGCAATTTCAAAAAATGTGTGTCTGATTTTGCCAATGAACGTAAAAGAAATAACACCAGGTACTTTTCAAATAACAAAGGAAAGAAATTGGAAGATATTTCCACCTCTCCATGAATAGTCTGCATTTAGTAAACAGTAAACCTTATTCTAATGAACTTACAATTCCTCTATCCCCTTAACATGAATGAAAACTTTTCCCCCAAATTTGCAAGTGAAATGAAAAGTAATACATTATTTTAATAGGAAAAAGAGTTTATTTGAGAGAAAGGGCAAAAATAGTTTTTGAAGGAGAAGTGCCGGAATTTCAAATGAATTGGGGGAGAGATGCTTTGCAGCTGACAGATTTCGAGCGTCAAATAAAGTAACATTAACACAAGTATCAAATTAATGGATTTCAATGTGAAGAAGGTAATATGCACTTGAGGTGGAATATTACTGAACATCTGAAGATTAACGTTATTTCATAGGGAAATAAGAATAGGATTTAAGCAAATCATTGTGAATGAGCGGGGGTGCACAGTGGGGACTCAAAGGCCATTTGTCAGCACGTGGACATCCCTTACAAAAGGGTCTCAGGGAGGAGACGAACCAGTTAGGTTGCAGTATAGCACTGATGAAACACAACTTTCCTCTAGTTCTTAAATGCTTCCTCCCCGCAACTATCATGATCCCAATTCTACCATACAAATCAGACTAGACCAGAGGATGTGCACTGGTACATATAGGAACGGGAAACACAGAGAATCCAAGGCAGATGATCCCTTTAGGACCAGTGGTGTGAGTGGCAATACTGGGAGGAAAGAGGGAGGGTGGGTTGGAAAGGGGGAACAGATTACAAGGGTCTACAGGTGACCTCCTCCCTGGGGGATTAACAACAGAAAAGTGGGTGAAGGGAGACATTGGACAGTATAAGATATGACAAAATAATAATAACTTGTAAATTATCCAGGGTTCACGAGGGAGGATGGAACAGGGAGGGAGGGGAGAAAATGAGGAGCTGATGCCAGGGGCTCAATAGGAAAGCATATGTTTTGAGAATGATAATGGCAACAAATGTGCTTGACACAATGAATGTATGTATGGATTGCTATAAGTGATCTACGAGCCCCCAATAAAATGATTTCTTTAAAAAAAATAGGATTTAAGGAAATAGATGGCAAGATAGTTCAAGTGGCCTGAAGCCACTAATTACTTTGAGGACAGGTAAGTATTGGGTAATAATATTACTTACTCAGAGATTCAGACTCTGGTCAGTGATAAAGATCCCAGAGCAAACAGAAAATGGAAAGATTATATCATTTATCATAAAAGAAGTAATTTGGGGATCCAATTTTGTGAACAAATTATGGCCCGTGTTAAAACACAGCAGCTACAACAGTGATGAAGACTTAAACAAACCTCTGCTGATAATATCTGATTACAATGGCCTCCTTTGTTCTCCAAGCTAAGACTGCACAAAGGTCCCAGGGGTGTGTTTCCTATAGGGACCTATACGCATTTACATTCTAAGACAAGGGAACACAGAAACTGCTATTTTAAAAGGCATTTGGGGGTTGTTTCTTTAAGATTTTATTGTTGCAAGTAATTTATCCCTGTCTATTTTGAAAAAGTTGAAATTCTTCCAAGCAACTACTTACTAGGTTTAGAAATAAGGGTGCGGTGATCCACTTCTAAAACAGAACCATATTAGTGCTGACATAGGAAGACACAAAGGAAGTTCCATCCAAATGTAGATGTACACAGACGCTCAAGATGAGAGCCCAACAATATGCTCTCGATATCTGAAAGTAAAGAAAATGCTAATAATTCATCTAATTTTAAGTTTTTGGAAGATTAAGTCATAGTACAAAACACAATATTCAACAATTAAATATCAAATTTAATGATAAATCTTTGATATCTAACAATTTAATAAGTCATATTCTGTAAGATCTCTTGGGTTATTGTTGTTGCTGTTATTAAGGGGACTCAAGTCAATTTCCACTCACAGAAACCCTGAGGACAAAGCACTAGCCAGTCCTGCTCCATCTTCACAAATGACTTTATGTTTCAGGCTATTTTGCACCCAAAGAGTCAATGCATCTCCTTGAGAATTTGCGTCTTTCCTTGCTGACATTGAACTTTACCAAGCATGGTATTCCATAAAATCCCTGAGGTTGGGACAACTATATATTCCCTCAAAATATTTTTGTGTCTGCAATGAAATTCTCATTAGCAATAATGTTCCATATATCACTTTGTCTTTTCTTGTAAGTGATGCTGAACCAAACCTCAGTCACCGAATTTCTCCTCCTGGGAGTGACAGATGTCCAAGAACTGAGGCCCTTTCTCTTCGTGGTTTTCCTCATCATCTATTTGATCAATGTGGCTGGGAATGGAGCTATCCTGGTTATTGTAATCTGTGATCCCAAACTCCATTCACCTATGTATTTCTTCCTGGGAAACCTATCGTGTCTAGATATCTGCTACTCCACCGTGACACTGCCAAAGATGCTAGAGAATCTCCTCTCTCCAAACAAAGCCATCTCCTTTGTGGGATGCATCAGCCAGCTTCATTTCTTTCACTTCCTGGGCAGCACAGAGGCCATGCTGTTGGCTGTGATGGCCTTTGACCGTTTTGTGGCCATCTGCAAGCCACTTCGTTACACTCTCATCATGAATCATCAGCGCTGTGCTCAGATGGCTGGCACTGTCTGGGCCATTGGATTTTCCCATGCACTGCTGCACTCCATCATGACCTCTAACTTGACCTTCTGTGGTTCTAACCACATCCATCACTTCTTCTGTGATATTAAGCCATTGATAGAATTGGCCTGTGGGAACACTGAGCTCAACCAGTGGCTGCTCAACACTGTCACGGGGACCATCGCCATGTGTCCCTTCTTTCTCACAATTCTCTCCTATTCCTACATCATCACCTCTCTCCTCTTCAAGACCCGTTCTTGCAGCGTGCTTCACAAAGCATTGTCCACCTGCGCTTCCCACTTCATGGTAGTTGCTCTTTTCTATGTTCCTGTTCTAGTCACGTATGCCCGTCCTTCCTCAGGCAGCTCCATGGAGCAGGAACAGGTCATTGCCATCATGTACACCGTGGTCACCCCTGTGCTAAACCCACTGATCTACACTTTGAGGAACAAGGACGTGAAGAGGGCCTTGATCAGGGCAGTCAGAAGGAACTATCCCTGGAGAAATCCAGATAATGTGTCTGAGGCATAAATAAGTGGCAATGAGATAGTTGAGAGGGGAATTTATACTGCATCTCAAATTGTTTAGATTGTATGTATTTAAGAAAAAATTGTGTAAAAGAAATATAAATTGTAAAGTTCAAGCTATCGAGTAAAGACATATGAACAAATTGGATATTGACCATAGAATTCTCCTGGTGAATTGTTGTTTGAAATACCGGTTTATGTACTTATGTGTTATATATGTATTGTGTTGTTTGCAATCAGATATAAAAATATGCTTACAGTAACCATGTTAGACATATATGATTAATATTTAGACTTACTTGTTTTAATGATCTCGTTAAAATTAATACATTTTAATATGACCAATAAAAATATCTTTGTATTTTAAAGCTCTTCATAGTTAATTTATTACAAGAGTAAATCTGAGCTCACATATGCATTAAGGTGAATACTTAAAGATATGTGTCATAATTTCTTAATCAACATTCAGGGAGACAGAAGGGTTAGAGCAAATTAATTATAACCACTAATTATCAGAAGTAAAGTAACCACTGGCTCATCTAAAAATTCTGCACCTTGATATGGAAAAGTGCATAAAAACTGGCCAAACTCCTAAGCGAATACAAGGTGTTGAATGGACCATGCAGCAGACAACAAGGATCAAAAACAATCATTGTGTGATCACCTTCCTCACATAATCGCTGAAGACGAAAGTGTGCATCAGCAAGTGTGGTGAAGAAGGCTGATGGTGCCCGGCTACTGAGAGATATAGCGTCTGGGGACTTAAAGGCTTGAAAGCAAACAATCGGCCATCTAGCCCAGAAGCAACAAAGCCCACACGGAAGCAGCACACCAACATAGGTGATCATGAAGGGCAGAGACCAGTCTCAAACAACAAAGGCGGGGGGTGGGGGGGCAGGGAATCACATCACCGTGAATGAGGGGGAGTGCGTGATGGGGACCTAATGCCCATCTGTAGACAGCTGGACATCCCTTCCAGAGGGGTAGTGGGGAGGAGATGAGTCACTCAGGGTTCAGTGTAGCAACAATGAAACTCAAAACCTTCCTCTAGTTCCTGAACACTTCCTCCCCTCCCAATTATCATGACCCCAATTCTATCTTGCGTACCTGGTTATACCAGAAGATGTATAGCAGTGCAGTAGGGATCTGGAAACACAGGGAATCTAGGACGGACGAACCGCTCAACACCCGCGGTAGGAGTAGCGACACCAGGAGGGAAGGGGGTATAGAAAGGGAGAACCAATCTTGGAGATCTATGTGCAACCTCCTCTCTGGGAGATGGGCAATGGGAAGGTGGGTGAGGGGAGATGCTGGGTTGTGTAAGATAAGATATAATAATTATTTATAAACAATTAAGGGGGAAGGGGGGAGCGGGGAGGGAGAAGGGAGGGGGGAAAAAGGGAAACCGAGCTGATTCCCGGAACCCAAGTGGAAGGTGGACCAGTGCAACGAATGTATAAGGGTGCTTTGCTCAATTGATGTATGTATGGATTGTGATATGAGTTGTATGAGCCCCAATAAAAAGATTTATTAATAAAAAAATTTTTAAGAAATGAAATAAATTAAGTTATATTAAAATAAATGGAATAAATAAAAATGAAAATAAATGTAAAGTAAAAAATAATATGAGTGAAATAAAGAAAATCTAAAAATTATAATAAAATAAATTATATTTTTAAAAAACTGGCCAAGCTCATAGATTGCTGTGAAGTATAGTTAAAACCAGAGTCACGTGGGTATTTTTTTCTTCAATAAGGCCTGTCTCTTGACAGCATTCCGATTTTCTTTCATTTGTCATAGAAAATCATTACCTTCTTTTATTATTCTTTTAATGACAGAGTATAATTTGATGCGATACAGGTGATATATAAAAAAATTCAGCCACACTTAGTTTTGTTTTGCTTTCTTACTTTGCTTGAAGAAAAAAAAAGATTGAGTGAAAACAATAAAGTCCTAGTTCCTGGGGTATTTTTTAAGTTAATTAACAAGAGGTACATTCCCTACATATCTGAAAGTGCCCACTCTCCATACAATGACTGTGTGAAAACAGCATTGTCTCTGTGGGGAAAGATAGACAACTCCATGACAAGGTTATTTGAATTGGTGGATGCACTATTCAAAGCCCCTACGTTCATTTTTGCAAGAGAGGAGAGGAAAATGAGGAATGAGCAGGTGGAGTGTGGAAGAGTGGTCACACAGGGTCATTATGTAATAATCTGACACTAAGTGCATGGGAGAGACCTAAAAATAGACAGGCAATATCTCGCTGATGACTGACAAGTATGGCTTGTTCTACCCAAGTATTTTACAGAGTAACTCATTTAGTTATGAAAGCAACACATCCTCATTTTGCGTAATTTACCCAAAATTTTAACATAGAAATTGGCAAAGATGAACTTCATACCCAGGTAGTGTGCCTACTGAGTCTTTTTATTAAATGCTCTACTGTCTGTCCTGTTACATCTGGGATGTTCTCATCAGGTATTTCTTTAAACAGTGTCTCCTCTATGTTTTATTCTGGGTCTCCTACCTGTCGGATGTGGTGAGAACTTCTTCATTGATTTCGTATAGCCCTTATTTTCTCTTTCATAAGCTTGATTTCTTTGTTGTGTAGAATGTGTTTTAGGGCTTTTTAAAATCTCATATGTAATTTTTATTATACCACTGTTCCCTAGCTTTGTGGAACAGAAACTTTATCCATTTAGCAAGGGTTGCTGTTGTTGTTGTGTTTTAATTTCAGTAACTGTATGCTTCAATTCACCACTGGTCTGTCAGTTGGTCATACCGTAGTGGCCCGTGTGTTGCTGTGATACTGAAAGCTATATTACTGGAATTCCAAATGCCATCAGGGTCACCCAATTAAACAGATTTCGGCAGAGCTTCCAGACTATGAGCCGACTATGAAGAATAAAAAGTCTGTCCGCTTCCAAGGAATTAGCAGCTTTCTAGATAGCATAATGAGAATAACATATCTAGATAGACTACGGTCTAGACAGCATCAAAACACCGTCATGGGAGACTCCAGGAAGATGGCCGCCAGATATGTAGCTCACTCCCGGAGCACAGAGACCAGTGAGTGGGGAGAGTTGGGAGCAGAGTAGGGGGATCCAATCTGTCTGTTCGATTCCCAAGACCACTCAGAGAATCTCTCAGACCCAGAGGTGGACCCCCACCTGATTTCCAGGGCTCTGTGACGACATCCGGGGTCTCTGGGGCAGAGGTCAGGGCACCCGCTCTGCCAGGACCAGTGCCACAGGGCAGCCAGGTGCACAGCTGAGGCTGCTCCTGCCTCGGCAATCCATGCAAAACCACCAGTAAGTAACCCCACCCAGCTTCAGAGTGTCTTGGGTCTGTGTGTGCGCTCCAGCCGGCAGAACCTCCACCCCCTGCAGATCCTGGCCCCATCCGGGCACTCCTAAAGGTCCAGAGGGCCAGATCCTCTGCCCTTCCCCTGGCCAGGCAGAAGGAGAGGCTGCAGTCCTGCCTTACTGCTCCGCACAAACCACCAATTAGACCTGCCCGGAGGCTCACAGGTCTCAGCCCAGAGGTGCCCGCCCCATTACTGCCCATTGAAGATCCACTTGCCAACCAGCCCCTTCCCTGAAGCTCCCTCCCCCTATACACGCGCACACCTGTGCATGCACAGGACACACACACCCGCATGCAGAGGTTTCGATCCGGCCACATCACTTCAGGGCTGCCAGGCAGAGGACCCAAGACTGGCAGAACTTTATGCAGCTGTGGCATAGGAACCCAAGCCATTGGGGATTGCTCACTGCATTCTCCCTTCTCCCTGTTCACTCTGTCCCACCCTTTGGGCTCCAAGCGGTGCATCTGCACACCAATCACAGATCTCCCTTCCACCTGCCTACCTGAGGAAGTGCCCCTAGCCAGAAAAAGATCACCCAATCCCCAACCCATCCCCTAAATACGCTAACCTGCACTTTCTATCAGACCGCTGTGTACACAGCTGCAAACAGCCCCTAAAGGGACCTAAAGGTGACTACAGTGCTAACCATAGGCCAAGGCAAGAGGGAATCCCCAGCAGGACAAAGGTGAAAAACAACCCTGCGAGACAGTTAGCTAAAGTCCACCAGCTGAAACTCCAACGCCAACCTACCAAAGAGAGAGATGAGGGCTCTGAGACTCCCAGGAAAATGGCACCAATTTTCAACAAATCAACCAAAAAAGAGCAAACTGCTTCCACAGTTTCAACAAGAAAAGAGAAACAAAATCCAATGCCAGAAGACCACCTGGACCTAACAGCAGTCATAGAAAAGGCAGAAGTTGACCTCCCACAGAAAGAAATCAGAATGCTGCTTGGAGCCATACAGGGCATGAGGGAAGCATTACAGAAAAGCATGAAATGATGGAGGAAATAAAAGCCCTGCAACAAAGGGAAAGAGAGGAGTCAAAGGGTGAGATAACAAAAACTAAAAGCAAACTCACAGACTTCGCCAAAAGAATGGAGGAGACAGAGAAATGCACCGGTGACCTAGAGGATTTGCAAGCAGAAATTAATAAACATGAGGAAAAGACTAACAAGTCCATCACAGAAGCTGAAGAAAACCTCAGAGCTATTTCTGACGCTATAAGAAGTAACAACATCAGAATTATCGGCCTGCCAGAGGAATGCACATCAAGGAAACCAGCATCCAAAATAGGGATTGAATGCTTGGAAGAAAACTTCCCTAATTTAATGAATGAAAACCAGGCAACTATTCAGGAGACCAAAAGAATGCCAACTAGACTGAATCACCAGAAGAAATCACCAAGACATATAATTGTTAAACTATCCAACTTGGAAGAAAAGGAGAAAATTATGAGAGCAGTTAGGGAAAAACGGGCAACCACATATAAATGCAAGCAGATAAGAATATGCTCAGATCTGTCAGCAGACACTATGAAAAATAGGAGACAGTGGAGCAGCATATTCTGAAAATTGCAGGAAAATAATGCAAACCCAAGAATACTCTATGCGGCCAAATTATCTATCAAAATTGATGAAGAGGTGAGAGTGTTCCTGGACAAGGAAAGCCTCAAATAATATGCTAAAAGGAACCCAGAACTACAAAAGGTCCTCATTGATGCAGTATGGGCAGAAGAACACAATCACCAAGCACATACAAGAGACTGCCACACAGAACAACACCCAGAGACCATCAAAGGGAAAACAGCCCCCAAGACAGAACTGGCAGGAATGAACCACAAACACACATATGCACAACCCACAGAAAAGAAAGGGAGGTAGGAAAACACCCAACACAAGAGAGATAAAATGACATCAAAGGGTCCACAGATAGATATAATAACCCTGAATATTAATGGTTTGAACTCTGGCCTTAAGAGACCAATGCTAATTGACTGGCTTGGAAAACACAAACCCTCGATTTGCTGCCTACAGGAGACACACCTCAACATTACAGATTTAGACAAGGCTGAGAATTAAAGGCTGGAGCCAATACCAGGCAAACTCTAATTCAAAAAAAGCAGGGGTTGCAATCCAAATATCAGATAGAATTGACCTCAAAATGCAAACCATAAAAAGAGGTAAGGATGTTCACTATATAATGCTCAAAGGAGCATTACATAAAGAGTCAATAAGCCTTCTAAACATTTACTCGCCAAACAAGCATTCAGCAGAATGTCAAGCAAACACTGCAAAGGATGAAAAAAGAAATCACGGCCTCAAAAATTATACTAGATGACTTCAATACACCACTCTCTGAGAAAGTTAGAGCACTCAGAAAGAAACTCAACAAGGAAACTAATGATCTAAACACTACGATTAGACAACTTGACCTGATAGATATCTACAGAGCTCTCCACCCAAACAAAAGAGAATTCTCATTCTATTCAAATCCACATGACAAATTTACGAAAATAGACCACATGCTGGGGCATAAGTCAAATCTACATAAATTCAACCACGTTGATATCATACAGACCTCCCTGACTACTGTGCCACAACATTGGAAATAAACAAAAGGAAGATAGAGAAATAAAGGGAAAACCGTTGGAGAATGAATAACTCTCTCTTGCAAAAGGAGAGCGTACTGGCTCAGATCAGAGATTAAATTAGGAAATTTCTAGAAACCAACAATACTGAAAACACGACATACCAAAACTTATGTGACACAGCAAAGGCGGTCATCAGAGGAAGTCCCATAGCATTACATGCACACATAAAGAAGGAGGAGAGGCTTATGATTGATACACTGGCACAACATTTACAGCAACTAGAGCGGAGTCAACAAGAAAATCCAACTAACAGAAAAAGAAAAGAAATATTAAGAATTAGATCTGAGATTCAGGAAAGAGAAAATAAGAAAACTATGGGAAAAATCAATGCTGCTAAAAGTTGGTTCTTCGAACAGATAAACCAAATTGACAAACCTCTCGCGAATTTGACCAAAGAAAGGAAGGAACATATTTAAATAGCAAGGATGTCGGATGAAAGAAGGAATATTACAATAGCCCAAAGTGAAATGCAAAGGATAATTATACAGTACTATGAAGGACTGTACTCCAATGAATTCAAAAACTTGGAAGACATGGATGAATTCTTGGAAAAACAATCCCTCCCTAGGTTTCCCAATGGCCAGTAAAAACCTCACCAGACCCATATCAATAGAAGAAATAGACAAGGCTATCAAAGAATTATCAACCAAGAAGACACCGGGCCAGACGGATTTACTGGTGAATTCTATCGAGCATTCGGGGTAGAACTGACACCAATCCTATACAAACTCTTCCAGACCATAGAAAAAGATGGCAAACTCCCAAATTACTTCAATGAAGCTAGTATAACTCTGGTAGCTAAACCGGGCAAGGACCCCACAATAATCGAGAACTACAGACCAATTTCCCTAATGAATATTGATGCAAAAATCTTTAACAAAATACTAGCCATGAGAATGCAAAAATATATAAAACAAATAATTCACCATGACCAAGTAGGATTCATACCAGGGATGCAGGGATGGTTCCACATAGGAAAGACCATTAGTATTATTCATCACATTGAAACAAAGAGCTATAAGAACGACATGATAATATCAATAGATGCAGAAGAAGCATTCAACAACCAGCACCAATTCATGTTTAAGACACTCAAGAAGATAGGAATGGAAGGAAAATTTCTCAATATAATACAAAGTATATATGAACAACCAACAGCCAATGTGGGAGTTAATGGAGAAAAGAAGAGATCAATTCTTCTGAAAAAGGGGACTAGACAAGGATGTTCCTAGTCCCCACTCCTATTTAACATCATGCTGGAGGTCCTAGCTAACAACATAAGGCAAAGAAAGGACATCAAAGGTATTCGTCTGGGGAAGGAAGTAGTGAAACTATTGTTATTCACAGATGATATGATTTTATATATGGAAAATCCTAAAATTTCCACAAGAGGAGTACTGGAAGCAATAGAGGAATATGGCAGAGTAGCAGGTTACAAGATCAACAAACAGAAGTCTATTGCACTACTGTACACATCGGACGAGTCACAGAAAAGGGGATCAAAGGGGGGGTACACTTCACAATAGCCAAAAACAAATTGAAATATCTAGGGATATACCTGACTCAAAAAACCAAAAGATCTATATAAGGAAAATTACAAAACACTATTAAAAGAAACCAAGGATGACTTCAACAAATGGAAGGAGATCCCATGCTCGTGGATTGGCAGACTCAATATTGTAAAGAGGTCAATTCTACCCAAGGCACTATATAAGTTCAATGCTATATGGATCCAAATTCCAGTAAATTTCTTCAAAGAATTGGAAAAATAGATTGCCAGCTTCATATGGAGAGGGAAGAAACCGAGAATTAGCAGAGAACTCTGCAAGAAGAAGGAACAAGTCGGAGGGCTCGCTTTACTCGACTTTAGCACCTACTACACAGCTACAGTGATCAAAATAGCGTGGTACTGGTATAATGATAGCTATTCAGACCAATGGAAAAGGATTGAAACCCCAGAAATGAAATCATCAGCATACAGACAACTGATCTTTAATAAGGGGCCCAAAAATATAAAATGGGAAACAGATGCCCTCTTCAATTCATGGTGCTGGAAAAAAAATGGATACATAGCTGCAGAAAAATGAAGCAAGACCTTTACCTCACTCCATGCACAAGAATAAACTCAAGGTGGATCACAGACCTTGAGGTAAAACCCAAATTATTAGGGCCATCAATGAGGGAATTGGGACAAACCTGAGAACTTTGGCACAGGGATTACATAGACTATCAGAAATTGGGAAGGACATAAACACAGAGGAGGCAGAAATTGACCAATGGGACATACTAAAAATAAAACACTTATGTACATCGAAAGAATTCACCAAGAGAGTAATAAGAGAGACTATAGAAAGGGAAAACATATTTAGCAATGAAAATCAGACAAAGGCCTTATTACTAAAATATACAATACACTGCTAAACTACCAAAAGGAAAAAAAAAACCAATTGTCCACTCAGGAGGTGGGAAAAGGACCTGAGCAGGACTTTCTCAAGAGCAGAAATCCAAATGGCCAATAACTATATGAGAAAATGTTCCAGATCTCTAGCCATAAGATAAATGCAAATGAAAACAACCATGAGATACCACCTAACACCCTCAAATATAGCCCAATTCAAGAAATTAGAAAGTAACAAGTGTTGGAGGGGATGTGGAGAGATAGGAATTCTTGTCCACTGCTGGTGGACCGGTAGGTATGTACAACCATAATGGAAATCAATTTGGCGATATCTAAAACAGTTGGAAATTGAGCTACCTTATGATCCAGCACTCCCCCTACTGGGCATATACCCAGAAGTGACAGAAAACAAACCACAGCCAGACATCTGTGCCCTAATGTTAATCGCTGCATCGTTCGCAATTGCAAGGAGTTGAAAACAGTCCAAATTCCCATCAACAGACGAATTTATTAAAGAAAACTCTGGTACATACATACGATGGAGTTCTACGTATCCCTAAAAAGCAATGATGTACGCATGAAGCACATCACCGCATGGGAAGAACTGGAGGAAATTATGCTAAGTGAAGTAAGCCAAACACAAAAGGACAACTACTACATGAGTTCACTGAGGTAAGCTCAAAAAGAAAAATTCAAAAGGGGCATAGGGAAGAAGATGCTGTATACATACGTCTCTGGCGTGAGGCCCAGGTAATATGATAGGGGCCAAACTAAATTCAGGGATACATGTGGTAGCCCATTAAAAGGGAGGATGGGAAAAGGTATGGGTAGCCGGGATAACGGGGCACTAACCCATAAAGGGGGAGGGTGTTGATTGTGCTTCCATGGGAACAGAGTGACAAGATTTCAATCCAGAGCTCCAAGACAAGAACGCAACATACTGATATGAAGCAGCGAACCGGTAAAGAGGTATGAGGGGTCAGCCCCATTACCAACTAAGTGGACAGCACCACCCTCCCCACAAGAAGAATTCACTTTAGAGGACAGCACTGATGCTACAGCTCAAGAAGAGGGGAAGAGGGACTGGTCTAGTCAGAGCACACAGGATCCAACGAGGGGGCATAGGAGGGAAAAAAAGAAAAGAGTGACTCACAACCTGGCTCACCAAGCCCTGAGGACAATGTTCCTGCTCAGAACAGCAATGCGCAGAGATGACCACAGGGCCAGCCCCACCATGGGACACAGTGTTCCTCATTGACCCATAGAACCATTGGGGACAACACTAGAGACACACTGGCATAGCTAGGAACTGGAAATACAGGGAATCCAGGACAGATGAACCCCTCAGGATCAGTGGTGAGAGTGGCGATATTGGGAGGGTAGAGGGAGGGTGAGGGAGAAAGGGGGAACAGATGACTAGGTCTACATATAACCTCCTCCCTGGAGAACGGACAGCAGAGAACTTGGTGAAAGAGATGTCGGATGGTGTAAGATATGATCAAGTAATAATTATTTATAAATTATCAAGGGGGAGGGGGAGGGAAGCGTGGGGAGGGAGGGGAAAAATGAGCTGATACCAAGGGCTCAAGTAGAAAGCAGGTGTTTTGAGAATGATGATGGCAACATATGTACGAATGTGCTAGACACAAATGATGTATGTATGGATTGTGAAAAGAGTTGTATGAGCCCCTAATAAAATGATTATAATTTAAAAAAAAAAACATTGTCGTATACCAAAGGCCTAACGAATAGAAGCAGAATATTGCCAGGCACCATGGGAAAAGATGAGTCCCTTAGGTCAGAAGATAGAAGACACCCAAAATATACACTATACCTTCTCAAAGTACCATTGATTATAATGAGGTGATCTTCAGTGACGCTACATGCAGGTGAGCATCAGGCAGGGCCACGCCATAAGAACTAATTACTCTTATAGTGAGGCTAGAATTAAGTGTCAGCTGCAAATTCATTCCAGACCTGAGGTTTATGTATGTGTCTGGTTCACTGTAGATACATCATTATCATTTTATAATAGAGGACATTATAACTCATCCTCCTGGGCCATAGGTAATTCTACTGATAGTGTCATTAAATTAGTCAATGGTATAGGGCTTATAACCCTGTTAATAAAAAAATTCTACACATACAGACTGGCTTCAGACTGAAATACATAAAGTGTTGACTTGTGCAGATTGAAATCTTAGGTGATTGGACAGTGTTTGCATAAACAATGGGGTGATAGGGCAAAACTTTCCATAGCACTACTCACGAAGGAGGAATCATGACCACCCTTAGTGTTCTGTTAGTGTTTGATGAGTGGAAATTCACTTGTATTCATTGTTATTTAGTTCTGAAACTGCACAAATGAGTTTACAAAGCCTTGAGGATTACAAATACACAAAAAGTAAACACAAATTAAGTAAATTAATTACATGAAGCATTTCACTTATTTTGTGACTTCTTCAATTACACTGGTATCAAAATCTCAAAAAATTTACACTATAAGATATAATATTTAAAGGTGAATTATGAGAGTGATGAGTGCAACGAATGTATAAGGGTGCTTTGCTCAATTGATGTATGTACAGATTGTGATAAGAGCCTTATGAGCCCCAATAAAAAGATTTTTTAAAATGTTAAAAAAATAATTTTAAAAAATCAATAAAAAAGATATAATATTTAATAAATCTAAAAGAACTCTGACTTCAACTATGTCTTACAAAGACCCCTTTATTAGGAGTTATGCAAGAAAAAGACAAGACAAAGATGGAAACACTTCATTTGGATGAGGAAGGCTCAGCATGAGGCCAGAGTGGGGTCCACAGGGTCCACAGCCCTCTCAGCTACTCACATGGAATGTGGACCACAAAGGGAATCTTCACAAAATCACGATGACATCAGATCAACTCACCACAGTCACAGGTGAGATCCCAGAGCAGGAAAGAGACCATGATCAGGACATGAACACGGGAAGATTAGAAAAGTTTACAATAACAATTTGGGGCCTTCTCATCAATTGGTCTGAGTATGACTCCCAGGCATGCAGCCCTAGGACAAAAAATTTTCATCAAGGGCACAACCAAGCAAGTTCCTGAGAGGGAGACTGCCCTCCCTGGACCGGCCTGGGCTCCAAGTTTTTCTCTAGCTAGGCGAACATCCAGCAATTCATTCTGAGTTAGTGCACCAGTGGCGTGCCTTGAGAAGGTTTCTCTGGTCACAATGAATTTTTTTTGTAAAATCAGTTTCACTCAAACTTCATTTTTTGTGACGACTGATGTAAGAGTACAGCATGTGGCTGTGAAATTTTGTTTCCTGCTCAGGGAAAATAGTGCAGAAACTGTTGTGATGCTGAGTACGACTCACAAGGACAGTACTATGGGAAAAACTTAAGTGTACAGTGGTTTTCTCATTTGAAAAAGGTTAAATGCCAGGTGGGAAACCCATCTTGACATCCATCAAATTCCCAAATGGCCAAAAATATCTACAATGCATGCACTTGTGTTACAAGATAGACGATGGACAATTGAAGAGAAGGCGGAGTTATCTGAACCATTTTAGAGCTTGGTTCAGCGAATTTTTGGAAGACTTTGAAATGAGAAGAGTCACTTCCAAATTTGTGTCTTGGCTTCTAACTGGCCAGGAAAAATAACATTTAGTGGAAACCTGCCATGCTTTCAAAATACAGCTCTAAAGCAACCCAGACTTTTTTCCCCCAAGGTCATTACTGATGGCAAGACGTGGTGCAATTCTAGGGACTCCAAAGCATCCATCAATCAAGGCAGTGGAAGATCCCATGGTCACATTGTCCAAAAATACCTCATAAAGTACAATCCAAGATCATGATGCTGCTCATTTAGGTTTTTTGTTTTTGGGGGGTTTTTTTGCTCTGAGGGTAATAGTACATTTGTAATTTGTTCCAGCAAGTCAGACTATTAATCAAGCTCATTAATTAAGGAATCTGAAAAAATTGTGTAGTAGTGTGCACCAGAAAATGCCTGATTTGTGGCAGACTTGGGACTGGTATTGCTACTACCACAATGCACCTGCTCACATAGCCTTCTCAGTATGTCAGTTTGGGGCAAAAAACAGAATACCCATTTGCCCCATGCACCTGACTCACCTGACCTCGCTGCAACTTCTTTTTGTTTCTGCAAATGAAGAAGGGCCTGAAAGGACAGCAATTTGATGACATAGAAGAGGTGAAGAAAAAAATGAGGGAGGGGCTGTCAGCCATCTAACAGATATGTTTTTTAAATGTTTCCAAGAATGGAATCACAGATTTGGGTACCCCCTCATATATAACAATTATTTCACTATAACAACAAAAAGTCTCTCTGACCAGCAAGTGAATTCTAGTGTAAGTGTTTTCTTCAGCATGCAGTCTACAGATAAAATCACCCTGACATATTTATTAGGCTAAATATCATGAGTTTTCATACAGGTCTCAAGTGATATGGCTGATATTGGACATATGGGCTTATACTGGAATTATGGACTGACATAAGCAAGAAAACTGCATTTTGTTTTATTTTAAACTGTTAAATATTTTTGTTTTAAACTTTGTTTAGAAAATGAGCGCGTGCGGTGAAAAACAAGTACAAGGTTAGGAACTCAGAGTAATGCTATTTGTAAAAGTAAACAAACTCCAGGTGCCCACTGGTAGAATGTATCAAAACTACAAGATAGGGCATTGACGTGATATGTGACTAAGCAGAGTTGTTTACCTTAATGTATAAAAACCCCACCAGTGACAGAAGAGCTTCAGAGCTTCTTCAGTGCAGAGAGGACACCACGCCCCTCTGAGCTCCCCACTGGTAAGGTAAGTCTATGATGCATTGCCTGATGTGTGACTGTGTGTGCCAAATTTTAAGTGAGAATATATACTGATTATAAAATGTGTTATCCCTTTAATGAATACACGTGTGAATTCAGCATCATGACATGGCTCAGGCCTTAGTCCTTTTTACATGCTCAAGAAACAGACTGGATCTTAACTGGGCTCTGATGTTTTCTTGATATTTAAATACTCTTTGATATAGATCCCTCTCATATACATATGAATATGTTTCTTTAGTCAAACCAGACTAACACAAGGACTATAATTACGTTTTCTCAAGAGGTAATTTTTATTTATCTCTCTCTTTTTATAAACTCAAAGCATAAGTTAAAGCAAAGGAAGTACCCCCCCTAATTTGTGCATAAATTATTTCCATTACAGATTTAACCTATTATAGACTTTTCCCATTTCAAAAAAGATGACCCCATAGAATAAAGAAAATATTACTTTGTCTCCTAGTTTGCAAGCCTCATTCCCCTTTGGCTGAGTACTGTGGGGTTAACTATCTTTCCTGAGTCTCAACTAAGAGTATCCTGCCCCTGCGCCCAGCAGCCTCTATGCCTACCCTCCCTCCACTACAAGCCCCCCACACACACATCACCACCACTTTCTTAATTAACTGGGTTCCCACATTCCATACTGCAGGTGCCTAAACTCACTCACTGCCATCAAGTGAGCGCTGATTCATAGTGATCCCCTGTGGGTTTCTGAGACTGTAATGGTTTACAAGAGTACAAATGCCCTGTCTTTCTCTTGTGGAGCTGCTGCTGATTTTGAACTTCATCCATGAAGATCGCAGCCCCACGCATAACCACTAAACCACCACGGACCCATAGTGATTAGCCTAGCGGCTATCAATTGGTGTCCTGGTTATTTAGGAACTACCTAGTCTTTGCTCTCTGTTTGCTGAAGATGGACCAGTATGGTGACATATTTCTCACAGAAGACCCAGTGCCTAGAGAAGAACATCATGCTTGGTTATCCAAAAGGAGAAAAACTCTAGTTGAGAGGAATTGGCATGGGAGCTTCTACATCATGTTCAATCTTAGCAATAATTGTGAGGCTGGCACAGGACAAGGCCACCTTCAGTTCTGCTGTGCATGGGATCACCAGGAGTCAGAACTGACCTGAAGGACCCCTGACAACACATATTGTAAAGTGCCCTGGCTTTATCCAAAGCCTCTCGACTTCAACCTGCTCCTTGGTGCTGACTTTCTTCTTTACTTAAACTTCTCTTGAACACTGACACTCTTTGAAATGAACAGTCAAAACTCTTCAAGGCATCTTTACAAAAGACAAGATCGAACTCACCCTGCCAAGACATTAAATCTACAATAAGGTTACATTAATTAAAACATAGGTTGATCTGTATCCCCCAAAATGAAAGGGCTCACAATGCAATCAATCCTGTTAGGATTAGAATGAGCCTTTAGTCAATTTTCTGTGAGATTTGGATGCTAAAGTTAAAAGCAGTAACTTATTGTTGTTATCAAACTCATTTGGATTTACAAAAGTTCTTCTGCCATGTGAATTCTTTCAATGTTGAAAAGCAAGAACCAAGGTAAACCACCCCAGAAACCTAACAAACTCATCTCTAAATTTTATAGAAAAATTACACAGCTCAGCAACAATGAGAATGACAAAGACACAAACAGATATTTCTCCAAAGAAGACATTCGGGAGATAGAAACAAATGAAGAGATGCTTGAGACTATTGGTCATTAAAGAGATGCAAATCAGAACCACAATGAGGTGCCGCCTCCCCCTGGCACGGTGGCAGTCACCTTGGATATCCACTCAATAGGGCATTTGAACTCTGTGCTGCCAAAGTGAGTCCAAATCAAATCAATGGCAATTAATTTTATTTAATTCTTGGAATAATGTCTGATAAACTTGAATTCCTTTACAATACATGTTAAAACTGCATTACACTCCCATGGATGCAGCTCAGAAAGGGATCAGAAAGTTGACACTTCGACCAAATGTATATCCTCAGATGAAGAAAATCAATTACTGTAATTTAAAATGGCATTTTATTTCAGGAGCCCTGCTGGCACTGCGGGAGAAGCACTAGGCCACAAGGTGGGCAGTGCAAATCCACCAGCCACCCATCTGAGAAAGATATGGCTATTTGCCCTGTAAGGATTCACAGCCTCAGAAAATCGATGTAAGATTGCTACAAGTCTGAATCCAATAGATAGCAGTGGGTGTAGACTGTTTTGTTTTGTTTTTCACTTAAAGTACCTAGATCAAACCAGTCACTGCCATCTAGTCAGTTCTGATTCACAGTGCCCCTATAGGGCAGCATAGAACTGCCCTGTGGGTTTCCAAGTCCACAAATATTTACTGCAGTACAAAGCCTTTTATTTCTCCTGTGGAGCTGCTGGGGGTTTTGAACTGCTGACCTTGTGGTTAGCAGCCCAGCTCCTGACCCAATATCCAACTAGGGCTCTTCTAAAGGATGTGCCAGTACTCCCTAAAAGGATGAGGCCTGCCAACATGTACACCTTTTAGAAGGACAACCTGAATAATAATAATATGAAAAAGATGTGAACTGCTGAACTGACTATTAAAAATCTCATCATTCACTTTTGCAAACCCCCCTCCTAAAAATTATTCTGATCACTGTCCTTGCTGTTCTTTCTCGATTTCTGCCCTTTTTTGTTACTCTGATTCAGGTTTTGTTGCTCAGAGAGAGAATTGTGGATAAAGTAGCTTGAAGTCTGAACTATCTCAAAGTAGCAGTCATAGTTCATTTCCTCTCACATTTTTGTTGGTGAGAATTCGTCACAGGGTACAATCTGCATAAACACTGTGAACTATAGAGACTCTCAAAGGGTTCTGATCATCTGTTGCTGCATTAAAAAATGGGTAGTTCAAGGTTCAGTGGCTTACACCCTTTATGTAGTTAAACTGCCTGGGTCTGAGGGAAGAGTACACCCAGGAAACACCAATGACTGTATTTACTAGGTCCACGCCCTCTGCTGACATGGCTTGAATGACTTGGCATTGAATGGGTGAAACTTAACAGAGTCGCTCTTTGCTCTAGCACTTTCCATATCCCTATGTTCTCAATGTCGTTAGCATATGCTTCTTCAACAGAGACATCTCAGCATAATTATTTATATGAAGATAGAGAGACGAACAGACCAAGGTAAAAACTTCTATGGTGTTTTTTTCTGCTTTTGAATCTAGGCCCAAATATGACATTAACATTATCTCTCCCAAGGTGTAAGAAGCCTGGTAGGTCTTGATCAAGGTCAATGGGACCAAGAGGAATTACTGGAGACTGAGCATGATAGTGGGACAATCGTAAAGTGAAAGAAAAGATAGGAAAGAACTAGGAGGTAAAGGGAATTTATAGAGGTCTAAATAAATGCATGTACATAAGTAAATGTATTTCTATATGATGATGGGGACATGGATCTATGTGCATATATTTACAGGTTTAGTATTAAGGGAGCAGATGGACATTGGGTCTCCACTTAAGTATTCCAATTCAAGAACACTTTGTTCTATTAAACTGGCATTCCGTGATGCGCACCTTGCCAACAGGATGGCTGACAGAGACAAAGCAGGTGCATAAGCAAATGTGGTAAAGAAAGCTGATGATTGCCAGCTATCAAAAGGTATCCCTTCTGGGGTCTTAAAGTCTTGACGGTTAACAAGTGGCCATCTAACTCAGAAGCAACAAAGCTACAGAGCAGAAGCACACCAGCCTGTGTGATCATGAGATGTCTATGGGATCAGGTATCAGGCATCAAAGAACAAAAAATCTTATCATTGTGAATGAGGGGCAGTGCCGAGTGGGGACCCAAAGCCCATCTGTAGGAACTGGACATCCCCTTACAGAAGGATCATAGGGAGGAGACGAGCCAGTCAGAGTTCAGTGTAGCAATGATGACACGTAAAACTTTCCTCTCGGCCTTTAATACTTCCCGCCTTCCACTATCATGATGCCTATTCTACCTTACAAATCTGGCTAGACCAGAGGATGTACACAGGTACAGATAGGAATTGGTAACTCAGGGAATCCAGGACAGATGAATCCCTCAGGAGGGTCAAGGGGAAAGTGAGGTAGAAAGAAGGAGCCAATCACAAAGATCTCCATATAACACCTTACCTGGGAAACAATCAATAGAAAATTGGGTGAAGGGAGATATCGGACAGGGTGAGACATGAAAAAATAATAATTTATAAATTATCAAGGGTTCAAGGGGGCAGGGGAAAATTGAGGAGTTGATACCAAGAGCCAAAATAGAAAGAAAATGTTTTGAGAATGACGATAGCAACAAATGCACAAATGTGCTTGAAACAATGGATGGATGTATAGATTGTGATAAGTTGTATGAGCCTTCAATAAAATGATTTTTTTTCATTAAAAACATTCTCTCTTGTCAGGGGAGCCAGCCCCTAACAAATCTTCACAGGCCAGGCAGGTACAATTGTACAGTGATAATATGTGAAGATTAGAAAAGTCATAGAGAATAAGAGACATAGAAGAGAGAGTGAAATAAAGGAGTCAGACACATTTCATGGTAGCATGCTCACCTCAGCCCGCTCAGCCCGCTTGGTGGTCCATACGGGGTTGTGGAAGGTGGGAATGGCAGGAGAGAGGCAGCTGGGAAGGAGGATAGGAGGAGAGGGGAGTGGGGAGAGAGTGACCATGGGAGAGAGGTGCCAGGGGAGAGAGTGACCAGGGAAGAGAGGACCAGAGGAGAGGGGACTGGAGAGAGAGCATCTTTATTGTTTGGGGGCTATTTGTACGTAGCTATAAGACATGCATTTTCAGTAGTTACATGGGTCACAAGGTGGGTGGTAATCAAAATAAAGTACCTAAACTCACAGGGGAGGAAACCAAATACCTGCATAGGGGGTAGGCAGTGAGGAGGAATGGATAGCTCAGTAGGAGGAGATAATCAGGGAATAGCAACTTCTACAGGGAGACAGAATCAACCATGTGCTCACTTTAAGGCAGCATAGCTGTTGGGGGAGAATCTGATGGAATGACATATGATTATTTCCCACAATCTCTCCCATCCTGTATAAATCAGCACACTGACATGACTTTCGTGCTTCAGGTGAACAGAAAATAGGCCCTATCCTGACTCACTGAATGGACTAAATAGTTTGCACTCCCTAAGTGGGAGATCAGAGTTTGAATCCACTGTGAAGTGCTTTGGAAGAAACGCTTGGCGATCAAATTCAGAAGAATCAGCCATTGGAGATCCTATGGAGGATGAGGCTGATCTCAC
Source organism: Tenrec ecaudatus (assembly GCF_050624435.1). Classification (NCBI taxonomy): domain Eukaryota; kingdom Metazoa; phylum Chordata; class Mammalia; order Afrosoricida; family Tenrecidae; genus Tenrec; species Tenrec ecaudatus. The sequence goes on from NC_134530.1 coordinate 308,695,579, forward strand.
ACACAGAGAATCACTAAGCCTTGGAGTCAGCTCAAAAACAAGTGGTTTTCTCTCAGGGAGAAGAGAAGATCAATCTTCTTATTCCAGCACAGTTCCACCTCCTGCCTCAAATAGTTTACACTGTCCCCTCAAATAAAAGACACTAATTTCTCCTGCTAGTATTCCTAAAACTTCATCATATTACAGCAACAGTTCAAGGTCTAAGTCTTTTAATCATGTCAAGGTGCAGATGGATTTCCTGCAAGTATGGTTCCTTTAAGAGCTGTAGGCCTTTTAGCTGCTAAGCCATCAAATTGTCTCTTCATTACACACAAAACATAAATAGGTAAACAGAGCACAACCACAATACACAATCCCATTGCTAAAGAATAAAACAGAAAAAAAAGAAGAAGAAAACAGAAGACATAGAACAGTCAGAAAGCAACTGTCTTAAATCTAGTTGGAAACCGTTGTCTAATTCTGTCCTTTACAGTCAGTCTCATAGAAAGAAAAATGATGGTAAAATTCTCCTTAAAACTTATGAGGGCCTGAGGTAAGCTTTAAAAAAATGCAAATGGGGCATAGGAAAAAAGCTATTCTATACAAACATTCCTGGGGTGAGGACCAGGTAATAATGCAGGGACCCGACCAAATAAAGGGATACACATGGTAGACAACTAAAAAGGAGGTGAGGAAAGGAAAAAAATAATAATAATAAAGAAGTGGGCACCGGGAGCTCAGGGCAATAACCCACCCAAGGGGAGGGTAATGTTTATATCATCACAGGGAAAAAGGGACTAGACTTCAACCCAGTGCTCCAAGATGTGAATGCAACATGCCAGCATGGAGTAGGGAACCAGTGGAGAAGTCTGAGGGGACGGCCCCAATCCCAACTACTAAGTGAACATCTGCCCCTCCCCACAGAAGAACTTATTTCAAAGGACGGCATTGAAGCTGCAGCTCTGGGAGAGGGACATATCAGATCAGAGCACATTAGAGCAGATGAAGGGGGAGGAGGAGAGAGTGAAGTACATCTGGGCCCACCAGGCCTTGAGGACGATGTTCCCAATTAGAGCAGCCAGTCCACAGAGAGGACAAAATGGCCAGCCCAACTATAAGACATGATGTCCCTCACTGGCCCATAGCCCTACAGGGGACAACACCAGAGACACAGTGTGGGAATTGTACCCAATCAGATCCCATCACACCGAGACAAAACACTAAGGGGGTGCAACAGAACAGCAAGGGAATGGAGTGGCGAGGTCCCCAGGGAATGCTGAAGGTGGACTTTGGGGGCAGGGCTTGGTGCCCAAACAGACTGGACTGGAAAACTCTCCTAAAGGCCAACAGACAATCCTTGAACTAACCACAAGCTTTTCTTTTTGTGTTTTCCTTTATTTTTTGTCATTGGTTTGTTGTTGTTGTTGTTTTGTATATTGTTGCTTGGTTTTGCTGTCTTGCTTTTGTGCATGTTATTATCTCCGCAGGTCTGTCTAAATAAGATAAACTGGAGGAGAAAAATATGTAGGAGAAAACAACGGGACCGACAATTCCGGGGGGACATGGGAGAGGGGGAAGTGGGAGGAAAGGTAGTGGTGTTAACAAACCCAGGGACAAGGGAGCAACAAGTGATCCAAATTGGTGGAGGGGAAGGTGTGGGAGGTCTGGTAGGGCATGATCAAGGGTAATGTAACAAAGAGGAATTGCTGAAATCCACGTGAGGACTGAGCATGATAGTGGGACAGGAGGAAAGTCAAAGGAAATCAAGGAAAGAGCTGGGAGGCAAAGGGTATTTATAGAGGTCTAGATAAAGGCATGTACATGTGCAAATATATTTATATATGAGGATGGGGAAATAGATCTATGTGCAAATATTTATAGGTTTAGTAGTAAGGTAGCAGAAGGACATTGGGCCTCCACTCAAGTGCTCCCTCAATGGAAGAATAATTTCTTCTATTAACTTGGCATTCTATGATGCTCACATTCCAAACACAACCACTGCAGACAAATGGGGTAAATAAGAAAATGTGGTGAGGAAAGCTGATAGTGCCCGGCTATCAAAAGTTATAGTGTCTGGGGTATTAAAGGCTTGAAGGTTAAAAAGTGGCCATCTAGCTTAGAAGCAACAAAGCCCATATAGAAGAAGCACACAAACTTGTGTGACCACTAGGTGCCAAAAGGATAAGTTATCAGGCATTAAAGAACAAAAAATCATATCGTTGTGTGCTCACCTCCATGAAACGATCACTGAAGACAAATGGGTGCATAAGCAAATGTGACGAAGAAAGTTGATGGTGCCGGGCTATCAAAAGATAGAGTCTGGGGTCTTAAAGGCTTGAAGGTAAACAAGCGGCCATCTAGCTCTGGAACAACAAAACCCACATGGAAGAAGTACACCAGCCTGTGTAATGAGGAGGTGTCAAAGGAATCAGGTATCAGGCATCATCAGAACCAAAAAGTTATCATAGTGAATGATGGGGGAAGTGCAGAGTGGAGACCCAGAGTCCATTTGTAGGCCACTGGACATCCCCTTACAGAAGAACATAGAGGAGGAGACAAGTCAATCAGGGTGCGATGTAGCAACGTTGCAAAATACAGCTTTCCTCTAGTCCCTAGATACTTCCTCTCCTCGCCCCCCCCCCACACACACACACTATCATGATCCCAATTTTTCCTTGAAAGTCTGGCTAGACCAGAGAATGTACACTGGGACAAACAGGAAATGAAAATACAGTGAATCCAAGGTGGATGATCCCTTCAGGACCATTGGTGTGAGTGGCGATACTGGGAGGGTAGAGAGAGGGTGGGTTGGAAAGGGGGAACTCAATACAAGGATCTACATGTGACCTCCTCCCTGGGGGACGGACAACAAAAGAGTGGGTGTAGGGAGACGTTGGACAGTGTAAGATATGACAAAATCATAATTTATAAATTATCAAGGTTTCATGAGGGAGGGGGGAACAGGGAGGGAAGGAAATGAGGAGCTGATTCCAAGGGCTTACGTGGAGAGCAAATGTTCTGAGAATGATGAGGGCAATGAATGTTCAAATGTGCTCTACACAATTGATGTATGTATGGATTGTTATACGAGTTTTATGAGCCCCTAATTAAATGATTTTTAAAAGCATTTTAGGAGAAATAAAATAAGTTATTAAATAATAAAATTGTATTACAAGTGAAACAAATCCTGAGACACTCATATATGCATAAGAGAGATCTGTACATCAAAACATAATTAAATATTAAGAAAACCTCCCAGCCCAGTCCAACTCAAGTCCAGAAATCCTACACTAGCCCATAAGTCTCTCTTCAGACTCAAGCAGCCACATGCAATGATGCAGAACGCAGGAAGATCACCCGTTGGTGGGTGCAAAGTCTTGTGGATCCAAAGGCAGTGGTCACATCACAAGGCTCTGGCAAGTCCCAGTGTGACTCACTAACAGGAAGGTGAAGACAGGGGAAAAGGGGAGACATTGCCAGAACCCTGCTTATGAGACTGCCACGTCCACAAGGAGGCACCATCAGTCTGTGACCTGATTGACAGGTTGAATACCACCCCCTAGACTTTTATATATCTTCAAGTTGACATGAAAATATGTAACTGCCACAGTTGCTTTATATCTTTAATTGATTTTATGGTGAAATTTTTTAATGATAGATGTCTGATGTTTGGACAAGGGCACAACTTGAGTGCTTTACATAAACTGCATTCATAGACACACTTCTGGTCTTTGAAATCTTTTAAATATTTTCCTTGAAACAATCTATGAAGCAAATCTTTAAGATTCTTGGGGTCCTTCTAGTCTGGCATGGAGTGTCCAAGAGCCTTGATCTTAATCAGATGACATGCTATGAAAAGTGGCTCTTGTATCTTTTTCATCTTTCTACCAAGAATCTTTAACTAAGAATTCAAACAGAAAATCGATGATAATCTACCAACACAGAGGTGGAAAAACGAGCTTTTAATTTGAGTAGATATTAACCAATATGATTTCTTAAAAGTCTTCCAATTCTAAGATTCTATGAATCTAATTCTATGAGATTCTTTGACTTAACTAAATTATAAACCCAAGAATCACTCAATGCAGGTTATCTTGGCTTTGTACTGAAGCAAAAAGATAGACACTATTAACCTAAACATGCATTTACTTTGCAATGAATATATTGACCTATAGAGATTACCATGATGTATTGGGTGTTCCTAAATCTAAATGACAGATTATAATACTTCTCAGTAATTTTGAGGGTGAACACCAATAAGCTACAATTCCAAATAATGAGACGTGATCATTAGTTCAGCTCAACAGAAATATATTGCACAGGAAACTCAATGTAATTGATCGTTTTGACCCCAAGGTATTTACAAAGAGTCCTGAATGCCCAAAGCACCCTGGGATCCCACTGCTCGTGCCAGAGGTACACCGTCGCCTCACCTCCTGTGGCCAAAGGAAGATTAATAGGACCTTATTTTCTTCTCTCCACAGACCAGGCTTTACAGAGCATGCGTGACTCACAGACATCATGGAGCCTCCTGCTTACTGGCTCCTCACACTGACAAGGTCTACCTAAGCTTAGGGTGGTGAGGTTCCTGGATGTGCTCTGGTGAGTTTTTTTGGACTGCAGAAGGGAAATTTTCTGAATCATGGAAAACCAATAAATTACACAGCTTGAGGGGATATAATAAAGCCCATTGTAATTTGATTCATAAAAACTGAAATTTAAAAGTTAGCAGAAGATGTAAAATGTTTAAATAAAAATTAGGAATCCACACAAAAAAGTTATAAACTGTTTACATTACAGAAACCTTGTGTGGAGTTCAAATCTCATGTCCCCAGCAATATTTTTCTTTGTGTGGTGATCAAAGAGCACAAGTTGGATGAATGAACAATGGGATGGCATCATTTAATATTTCTTCTATTCTTATGGTTGACTGACCTTAAGAGCGACTTATAAAATATATCAGGTCCTTGCTGCACTATATATCACAGATAGATTGCTTAAACATGATTGAAAATAGTTGAAGGAAAAGTTAGATCAAGACATTGTAATGTCAGAAAAAAACACTTTTCATAAAGTAAACATTAAAAATCTCCCATGACCCAATGCATAAGGCAGACAACAGAAAAATGGGTAAAGGGGGACAGTGGTCAGAGTAACACATGGAAAAAAATAATTTCTTAATTCTCGTGGTTAATGAGTGAGGGAGGATTGGGGATGGTGGGGTGGGGGGAATGAGGAGTTGATACCAAGTGCTTAAATAGGAAGAAAGTGTTTTGAAAATGGTGATGGCAACAAATGTACAAATGTGCTTGATGCAATGGATGCATGTATGGATTGTGATAAGAGTTGTATGAGCCCCCAATAAAATTATTTTTTAATGCCCCATTTCGGTCTTCTCTGTCTCCACTAAGGCAGCCCTCTTGTTCATGGTGCATGCCAGTGTTTGAGGGACGCTCCCTGCTTCAGATTTACCATCAGCATGAATCAAGAACAGTTAGCCGAACTTCAGCCTCAGGTCCAGATAGGGAACAAGGGTACAGCTCACAGAAATATGAAGGTGGTACATAGAACAGCTACAGTTGATGACAAATAGCTTCAGAGAGCTCTTTAAAAATTGGCTGTGAATAATACAGCTGGCATTGAAGAGATAAACATGAGGAAAGGGGATGGAACACCATTCATTTCATTTCAACTATCCCAAGGTACAAGCTCCCCTCTCTGCTAACACATTTGCTCTTACTGGTCATGCAGAAGCCAAACCATTCACATAAATGTTTCCTGAAATAGTAAGTCAGCTTGTTGCTGACAGCTTCACAAATCTTAGGAAATGAGCTGAAAAGTTCCCAAGGCAAGTGTTGGATAGCAAAACCCCAAAGACAGAAAACATTGATGAGGAAAATGATGTTCCAGATCTCATAGAAAAATTTAATGGGACATCGAAGAATGAGGCTAACTAAATTCCTTTCTGCTCTTTGGAAGTTGCCATGGACTAGATTTAACAGCTCCGCTATGTGGTTCCAAAGTTTTACAGACATAGAGAACATCACCTCTTTCAGCTCATTCATATAAATATTTTGTATATTAATGATGCTGCTTATTCAGCATTTTTGGTCGTTTGATTTGCATTTTGCACTTCCCCCCCAAGATCTAATATTTTGGTCAAACTGCAAAGTCTCGGTGCAGTTTGAGGGTTCTTGGGGTTTTGATTCTTGATTTTGTTTGGTTTGGTAATTTTGTGTCTGAATGTGTGTATGTTTGTGTGTGGGTATGGGTGTGTGTGTACAGTGGAAAGCAAATTGGAAACATTTTTATTTATCCTCCCCACTTGCTGTACTGTAATTGTTCTAAACAAATATTTTCTTCACCCATTTTGCTCATATGCTTTAGTTAAAATATGTAGTATAAAAAATAAAATATGCAGCATAAACGTCACTGGTTTAAAGTACAGGCTGTGTTTTTAAAATGTGCACCCATGTGACCACTCTAGCTGCATGTTCTTTTTAATCTTGCCTCATTTTAAATAACTCTAAGTATTCAATTTTTGAATCTCTACAAATTTGAGCCACTCAAATATTATCGAATTTTTGCTTTAAATTTTATTTAATCAAGTAATGTCACACATGGATTGGCAGGCTTATTACTCAACTTATTTTTTACTAAAATGTGCCATATTCTATTTACTAGAATATAATTCAATGTACTAGAAAATATATGGCCTGTCATTTTTCTGAGAGAAACTTAGAAATCTGCAGATCACTTTATATGATATAATAGGTTAAGGGTAGTGATTTTGGGCACATTATCAATATATAATGTCATTATTGTTGCCAATGTGTGTTTAGAGATATACCTAAATTAAGAAGTACTTTCTCATACATGAAACTGAATTATAAAATTGCAATGCCAGAGTGTGGTGAGTTATATAAATTGCAGTGAGATTATGAGAAAATAATACCACAGGCACTACTTAATAAACATCTATGAGTGTGAGCTGAATGGAACACTGAGTGTCTACAAATGATTTATGGTCTACATGTCTCATTAGAGCCCTGATGGCAGAGTGGTTACACATTGGGCTCCATTCCACAAGGTCTGCAGTTCAAAAACACCAGATGCTCCACAGGACAAAAATGGGAATTTCTGTTCCTGTAAAAAGTTAGTTACAGTCTCAGAAATAGTAGGGGAGTTTTACCCTGTATTCTAGAGTCACCATGAGTTGGCATTGACTTGATGGTAGTGAGAGAGTGAGAGCTATCCCATTAATAAAACTTTATCTATTTCCTTGCCTTTACTTAAATGATGACATAAGAATGAGTCAATGTCATCTAAAATGGTTCAGCATAACTATTAATATTTAAAGCTATTTGGTACATACAATGATAGACCAGTAATTAGTACTTTGTATCTTAACATCACGGAACAAGTGGATTCAACTGATAAATGGCACGTTCTTCCTATGCATGTCCATCCTCTCTTGCAGTCAGCATTGCCCTGGGAAGGACAGAAAGAGTATGACGAATTTGACTACAATGAGTGGATTTCTTCTCGTCACTTTTTCTGGCAATCCTGAGATAGAAATCTTACAGGCTTCTATTTTTTTAGTCTTCTACTTGGTGGCTTTAACAGGCAATATGCTCATTATCACTGTGACTTCCATAGATCATACTCTCCACTCACCTATGTATTTCTTCCTGAAGCACCTCTCCTTTTTGGACCTGTGCTACATTACTACAACTGTACCGAGATCCATTTGTCATTCTTTCATGCACAGTGGCACTATTTCTCTCTGGGAGTGCATACTGCAGTGTTTAGCATTCACAGTCTGTTGTTCTACTGAATTAGCCATGCTCACAATGATGTCCTATGACCGCTACGTGGCCATCTGCTTTCCACTGCGCTATGAAATCATCATGGACACTAGCACCTGTATTCACGGAGTCTTAGCTGCCTGGACCGGTGGGCTCATCTCTGGGGTCATGCATACAGCTGCTACTTTCTCCATCCACTTCTGTGGTCCCCATGTCCTTCACCAGTTCTTCTGCGATATCCCCCAACTCCTGAAACTCTCTTGTTCCCATGACTACATGAAGGAGCTTGGGGTCTCTGCCTTCCTGGCCATGGTGGCATTTCTTTGTTTCATCTCTATTGGACTTTCCTACACACACATATTCTCTACTGTGCTCAGAATGCCATCTGCTGAGAGTAGAGCAAAAGCCTTTTCAACTTGCCTACCCCATCTGTGTGTGGTCATATTATTTATTGCTACTGGGCTCTTTGAGTTTCTAAGGCCACCTTCTGATTCTCCAACTGTGCAAGACTTTTTACTTACTGTTCTTTATACAGTTGTGCCCCCAACATTCAATCCAATGATTTACAGCCTAAGGAACAAAGCCATGAAGACTGCTCTAAGAAAGGTGTTCAAAGAAAGAAAACCCTGCCTGTTTTGCTGAGACAAGATTTCAATTCCAATTTGGGAAACAAACCAAAACATATTGGAATGGACACAACAAACTAAATCAAGAAATAAAAGCTAAATTAAAAACTGATAATAGAGAAAATTGTACTAATTAAACATCATTGAACAACAAAAATCCTTGAAATACACAGTTACATATCAACAACTCACATTAATATTGTAGGTCTAAATATCTGCCTACAAAGCCTGGTGTAGAAAAATGAGAATGAATTTTATAGACTCTGACTCAATCTCTCTTTCCTGTGCCTTTTAATCAGGTCATCAGAATACTTCGTCAATTTGAGAGTCCTTCCTAATTTTTTCCAGCTTACACTGCAGTTTTCTGTACTACATTGTATGCAAACACTGAGGATCAATGTCCTCTGACAATTGATGAGTCCACTAAGATCCTGTTAAGATGGCATCTGCAAGGGAAACAGTGCTTCTGTCTGTAACACACAAAGATGACCCTTTGAAATGTTTCATTACATCATCAGATGCAAAGATTTGTATTCTATTAATCATCTGCAACTATTTTTTAATAACGTAACAATCTCATGCAGACTCAAAGACATATTGTTCTACTATTAAATGAATGAAAGAGAAAAACAAATAATACTGAAAGAATAACATGCATGGGTAAAAGGGTGCCTTTGAAAATTAAGCAAAATATCATATATATGTATGTGATTATTAAAATTCAAAATTACAAAAATAAATAAAGCAGCAGATAAAATGAAAAAGAAAAATCCTAAAACCCCAGAAATAACACAATGAAAGAGATATCCAAGGTTTTCCCACTGCCACAGGTTAAAAAAAATGAAAAAGGAAATACTTTACTTTTTATAGCATGGAAAATTATTTAGGTCCCCAAAAAAGACGATATATATTACATCCAATAATAGTTCTTGGAAAATATATTAATCTACTTGGCCATTTTTTAAGGGGATGATTTATGAACAATATCCAGAGAAATAACTTCTAAGAGTATTTCCAGGATTAAAGAATACATAAGTCTTCGGGTTTGAGAGGCAAAACAAAAATTAGCCACTAGCAACCCTACAATGAGACATGACATCCCTCACTGACCCATAGCCCTACAAGGGACAATACAAAAGACACCATGTGGGAATACTGCCCAATCTGATCCAAAGAAACCGAAGCAAAACACTAAGGGCATGCACAGAACAGCAAGGGGAACAGAGCAATGAAGTCTCCAGGGAATACCAAAAATAGACTTTGGGATCAGGACTTGGCACCCCATCAAACTGAACCAGAAAATATTCCTAAAGGCCAAAAGCAGTCCTTGAACTAACTTCAAGCTTTCCTTTGTTGTTGTTGTTGTGTCTTTTGTATGTTTGCTTTGTCATTGGCTTTTTGTTGTTGTTGTTATGGTTTTGCTTTGTTTTCTTTTGTTGCTTGGTTTTGCTCTGTCTTGTTTTTGTGCATGTCATAATCTCCTCAGGTCTGTCTAAATAAAGTACACTGAAAGAACAATCCGGAGGAGAAAACTATGCCACTGACAGTTCCTGGGGAACGTGGGAGAGGGTGTGGTGGGGGGAAAGGAAATGATGTAAACAAATCTAGGGACAAGGGTGGAGGGAAGGTGGGATAGAAAGGGGCAGTGATTACAGGGACCTACATGTGACCTCCTCCCTGGGGGTCGGACAGCAGGAAAGTACGTGAAGGGAGATGTCGGACACTGTAAGATATGACAAAATAATAATTTATAAATTATCAAGGGTTCATGAGGGAGGGGGAAGAGAGAAGTGAGGGATAAAAATGAGGAGCTGATGTGAAGGGCTAAAGTGGAAAGCAAATAGTTTGAGAATGATGAGGGCAACGAATGTACAAATGTGCTTTACACAATTGATGTATGTACGAATTGTGTTGAGAGTTGTATGAGCCCCCAATAAAATGATTTTAAAAAAATAATAATAATAAATAAAATTAGCCAGTAGAGGTAAAATGAATTCACAAGTAGCTATACAATAACTATATAATAGAATACTCCAGGCTGAAAATATTTAAAACTCATTATAAGACAAAAATTATTAAAATAATAGTGATTTTATTCTAGAAGGTTTATTGTATAAGCCATAGAAAATAGCATTTGTATATAGCAAGAGGTGGATTGCATTATTCACCTTATTCAAATAGATATCAAATTAGCCCTATCCAATTAAGTGAAAAATGAAAGTTTTTCATTTTATCATAAATCAAATGACTCTTTTGATTTTTTCTACTTTTATGTGTTCATGTTGAATTGATCAGGTTTATGATAGAAAACTTTATAATTACTTTAAATTTATAACCATTTTGTATATGGTAGTCTCAATGTCCTAATATAATTTTGCTCTGTTTCGCAGGTTTTCTGAGCTACTCTAAATCTGTTTTATAACTATAGAATTTTTTCTAATCATTTTATTGTGGACTCATACAAATCTTATCACAATCCATACCTACATCCATTGTGTCAAGCACATTTATGGCCATAGTCATTCTCAAAACATTTTCTTTCTACTTGCGCCCGTGGGATCAGCTCTTCATTTTTCCCCCTCTCTCCCATCCCTCCTCCCTCACGAACACTTGATAATTTATAAGTTATTATTATTTTGTCATGTCTTACACTGTCCAATGTCTTCTTTCTCCCACTTTTTGGTTGTCCATCCCTCGACAGGGGGTTATATGGAAATCTTTGTGAGGGGTTCCCCCTTTCTTCCCTACCTTCCCTCCTCCCTCTCAGTATCATCACTCTAACCACTGGTCCTGAGAGGTTCATCTATCCTGGATTCCCTGTGTTTCCAATTCCTGTCTGTACCATTGTACATCCTCTGGTCTAGCCAGATTTGTAAGCTGGAATTGGGATCATGATAGTGGAGGGGAAGACTCATTAAAGAACTAAAGGAAAGTTGTGTTTCCTCATTGCTACACTGCACCCTGCCTGACTCATCTCCTCCCTGTGACCCTTCTGTAAGGGGATGTCCAGTTGCCTACAGATGGGCTTTGGGTCCCCACTCTGTACTCCCCCTCATTCACAATGATATCATTTTTTGTTCTGTGATGCCTGATATCTGATCCCACCAACAATTCATGATCACAGACTGATGTGCTTCTTCCATGTGGGCTTTATTGCTTCTCAGCTACATGCCCGCTTGTTTATCTTCAAGCCGTTAAGACCCCATATGCTATATCTTTTGATAGCCAGACACCATCAGCTTTCTTCACCACATTTGCTTATGCACCTGCTTCGTCTTTGTCAGTGATCGTGTCAGGAAGGTAAGCATCATGGAATGCAAGTTTAATAGAACAAAATGTTCTTGCACTGAGGGAGTACTTGAGTGGAGGCCCAATGTCCATCTGCTACCTTCATACTACACCTATAAATATATGCACATAGATCTATTTCCCCATCATATATAAATATATTGATAAATGTACATGCCTGTATTTAAACCTCTGTAAATGTCCTTTGCCTCATAGTTCTTTCCTCTATTTTCTTTTAATTTGTTCTTGTCCCACTATCATGCTTAGCTTTCATTTGGGTTTCAGTAATTCCTCTCAGTTGCATTGCCCTTGATCAAGTCCTACCAGACCTCCTATACTCACCTCACCACTGATTTTGGATCATTTGTTGTTCCCTTGTCCCTGTATTTGGTAACACCTACTTCCTTTCCCCAGCCTCCCTTTCTTCCATGTCCACCTGTTCCATTGTTTTCTCCTCCAGATTGTTTATTCTATCTATGTTATCTAGATAGAGGTGCAGAGATAATAATATGCACAAAAGCAAGATAGAGAAAAACAAAGCAACAAAAGAAAATAAAACAACAACAAACCATTGACAAAATAAAAGAAAACCCTGTAAATAGTTCAAGGTCTGTTTGTTGACGTTTAGGGTTGTTTTCTGGTCGAGCCTGATGGGGTGCCATGGCCTGGACCCAAAGTCTATTTTTGGTATTCCCTGGGGACTTTGTTGCTCTGCTCCCCTTGCTGTTCTGTTGCATGCCTTTAGTGTCTCCAGGGATGTCCCCGTAGGGCCATGGGTCAGTGAGGGATGTCCTATAACAATATACTTTTAAAACCCTTTTTTCACTTTTTAAAATGCATGCTGAGATATTGATTGGAATTATATTTAAGTGATAAAGCAAAGGTTGAATAATTGTCTTCTTTCAGAGATTCTGTCTTCTCATCCATGACAGAGAATTATACTGTAGTTTTTTGGTCTTTAAAAATCTTCTCAAAATTTATATATATTTTCAGTGTGGTGGCTTTGTACATTTCTATTAAATTTATCTTTACATATTTAATGCTAATGTTAAGTTCCATTGACTACAATTGTGACCATATTTAGAAAGACTATTGATTTTTGTATATTGACCTTATATGTGTGCTCTTCCTAAACATATTTTAACATTTAAATGGATTTTTATGGATTCTTTGGTATTTCTACTACACTTTGCTACCTGTGAATACAGAGCTGTGTGTTTCTTTCTTTCCAAATTTTAACTTTTTTAAAAGCATTTTATTAGGGCCTCATACAACACTTATCACAATCCATATATACATCAATTGTGTAAAGCATATTTGTACATTCATTGTCCTCATCATTCTTAAAACATTTGCTCTCCACTTAAGTCCCTGATATCAGCTCCTTATTTTCCCCCTCCCTTCCCGCCACACCATCCCTCATGAAACCTTGATAATTTATAAATTATTATTTTGTCATATATTACACTATCTGACATTTCCCTTCATCCACTTTTCTGTTATCCATCCCCCAGGGATGAGGTCATATGTAGATACTTGTAATCTGTTCCCACTTTGCACACCACCCTTCAATTTTTTTTACCTTTTATTTCTTTTTGCTTGCTTTTTTTGTGTGTGTGTGCTGACAAAACTACAAGGCAATCTTGACTAAATGGTAAGGGTCAATTTTCTTATTTTGTTCTTACCTTTTAGAGAACATCACTCATTACATCAAGGCAGTGAGTATGGAGTTTCCTAATATCGGGTCATTTCAATGGACTCATAAATGCACCCAAATGAGAAATAATTTTAAGTATCTGACAGCGACAGAAGAAAGATCCCAAAACAAGTCATTGTGTCAGTTAAGTGTAATCAGTGCTACCACTCTCGTCTTCAACTTCCACAATAGGAAATCAGAGTACTGGAGATGTGTGTCTGTGTGAGGCTGATTAAAACTTAAAATGTGGTGGTAAGAAAGCTACACTTGCTGACGACTTCCAGCCTGCATTAGACCTGAGCTAGATTAGGAGGGAAAGTTAACATTGCATGAAGTTGTTGATTCTTATGGAACCAGAAACCAGATTCACTGCCTTTAAGTCAATTCCAACTCTTAGCTACCCCATAGTAGGGCCAGGGTAGAAATACCCTTTGGGTTTCCAAGACTGTATCTGTTTATGGGAGTGGAATGCCTCATTTTCCTTCTACAGAGAGCTGATAGCTTTGAACTGCTGACCTTATGGTTACCAGCCCAATGCATAACCATAACCAGTATGCCACCAGAACTCCTTGATTATTATTTAGTAGTGTGTTAGACAGTGTTCTCTAGACAAATGAAACCAGAATGCTAATAATTTTATATATGTTTACAGTTAGATAGAAAACATAAGAAATAAACAGTTAATTAAATTATAAAGCAGTACAGATGGCTCAGTGCAACTCACTCCCATGAGAGAGTTGTGAGACAATGGCAGGCCTTCAAGACTTGAGGGCTGCTGGACAGTCCTCTGTAGAGAAATTCAGGCTATCCAGGCACTAGCAGCAAACAGCAAGGCAGGTCACCAACAGTCAGCCAGGTGACAGGGTCTGACAGTCCCCAGCTCAAGAGATGTAAATTCCAATGGTGTGGCAAAGTAGGTCTTGAAGGAACCTCAAATTACAGTAACACAGTCCACGGGTAGGTGACCCACATTTAGTGTAGCTTGCAAATTGAGGTACAGAACAATCAAGGCAGCCGCACACTGGTCCGATGATCAGAGACAAGAAAGGCAAGGCTCACCGAGCCATTTCTCTCTCTCCCCTTCCATTAGTCCCACATGTGTTTATTGGCCAGGTTGGCACAATAAACTAACCACCTCAAGTAGCTTTTTTATTATACTGTGTCAAATAAATTTATTACTAAAGTAATATTAATCTGGAGTCTAAAAATTATTGTAGGACTTTTATTAAATATAAGTGAGAATATAAACTATTGGTGTTTCCACAGCATAGAAAATACTTATATGCATAAATGTCCCGTGTGGAAACCATATAGGTCCCAGTTCACAACACAGTGTAGGTTAAAATGTGTCTGTGGTACAGGCAGACCAATCCAAACTCAACAAAATATCAGGAAGACAGTCAAGGAAATCCTAGTAAAGCTAAATTAATTACTGGTTGTCCATAAAGGCTGTGGTCTCTTAGTACTCACCTAGCAGGAACTCCCAAGTCATTCATCTATAAGGAAACAGGGAGAAAACTCAGATGAACAGTCTCAGATATATTACCATAAGTAGACAAAAACCTTTCTTGGTCAGGGGCTAAATCATACACTCTCATTAATCTATGGCTGACCATTAAACAGTGGTGAACCAGGAAAGCGCCAAAAAAAGCCAAATTTAAATGCAACTCAGAGAGAGAGAGAGAGAGAGAGAGAGAGAGAGAGAGAGAGAGAGAGAGAGAGAGCAGAGACATCAGAAATTCCAAATTAGTCCAATCAAGAAGCAACCAAATTAAATTTAAAAAAAAGGACTACACCAAGAAGCTCTATGGTGAGAGATAACCAGCACCCAGAGTTGCTAGAGTGTTTTACCTAAAATATCTGGTAGGGACTATGGAATGGATTAAAATTTAGACAGATGTGTTGGGATTTATCTTCTCTCAATACTTAGTCAATAGTATGCTGAGGAAATAATCTGAGAAGCTGGACTAGCTGAAGAAGAAGGCGGCATCAGGATTGAGGAAGGCTTATTAACAACCTGCATTTTGCAGATGACACTACCTTGCTTGCTGAAAGTGAGGAGGACTTGAAGCACTTGCTGATGAAGATCCAGGGTTGCAGCCTTCAATGTGGATGACAACTCAATGTCAAGAAGACCCAGATCCTCAAAACTAGACCAATAGGTAACAGAATAATAAATGGAGAAAAGATTGAAGTTGTCAAGGATTTTATTTTGTTTGGAACCAAAAATCAATGCTCATAAAAACAGCAGTCAAAATATCAAATGGCATATTGTATTGGGCGTACCTGCTGCATAAGACCTCTTTAAAGTGCTGAAAAGGAACTGTCACTTTGAGAACTAAGATGGTATGGCTGATCTATGCCATAGAATTTTCAATCACCTCAGATGCATGTGAACGTGTACATGACTAAAGAAGACAGAAGAAGAAATTCTGCGTCTGAATAATGGTGTTGGAGAAGATTCTTGATGTTATCATAGATTTCCAAAAGAACAAACAGCTCTGTCTTAGAAGAAATACAGCCAGAATGCTCCTTAGTGACAAGGATGGTGAGACTTTGTCTCACATGCTTTGGACATATTGTTGGGACATCATGTCAGGTAAAGGGAGGGGCAATAAAAGATAGGAAGACCCTCGATGAGATGGATTGACATAGAGGCTTCAGCAATGGGCTCAAAATGAACAATTGTGAGCTTATTTCAAGACTGAAAAGTTTTTTTGTTCTGTTGCACATAGGATCACTGTAAGTCAGAATGAAGTGGATGGCACTAGACAACAACAAAGAAATCTAGTTTCAGAAAAATAAACTGGAGGTACAGAAGAATATAGGAAATTGTAGCCAACACAAAGGCCAATCAAGTGCCTGTGAGTGAGCTCAGATATTGGACTTAAAGACAAAAACTTCAAAGTAACCATTAAAGGATATGCAAAGAACCAAAGGAAAATGCTTGCAGAATTAAGGGTGAAGATCTAAGAAGTGGTATAATGATGATAGGAATTCTGGTGGCACAGTGCTACACACTGGGGTACTGCAAGGTCAGCAGTTCAAAACTACCAGCTGCTTCTTCAGTGAAAAATGGAACTTTCTACTCCTATAAAGAGTAACAGTGCCAGAAACCCACTAGAGCAGTTCTACTCTGTCCTGTAGGGTCACTGTGAGTCAGCATTGACTCATGACAGTGAGTTTTATGGGTTTTTTATGGTGACATTCCTCTCCTATGACTGATTGTCATCATGCCAAAATTCCAACCCAGGACTATCCAGTCAAATCTGATTCATAGGGACCCTAGAGTACAGAGTAGAACTGCCTCATAAGGTCCAAAGCTGTAAATCTTTTCAGAAACAGACCGCCCTATCTTCCATCCATGGAGTGGATTGTGGGTTTAAGCTGCCCACTTGGGTGAGCAGCTCAGCAGTTAACTATTGTGCCACCAGGGCACCTATTAATTGCCATTAATTATATTCTTTGAGTCCCACAATCTCATAATCCTGTTATGAGTTCTTTCTCCCCCAATAACAGAAAGGCACTGTCCGCTAAAGATGCTGTCTAATCTTTTGAGTTGATGTTGTCAATTTCATCACATAGAGACACCACCTCTTAACACTTTAAACTTGAGTTTGAATCCATTCAACAGCACATAACAGGATGATGACAATGTCTTATCAAGTAGACAATACCAATAAAGCACAGAAATTATTTTTTAAATAATCCAGTGGGTATTCCAAGGGACAAAACTACAAAAACTGAAATATTTTTAAAATGTATAAGAGAGGTACAACAGATTTAAGCTGATGGGGAAAAAAACACAATTCTTTAAAAACCTGAAGATAAATTTATAAAGATAATTCACTCTCTAGGATAAAATATAATAAAAATACAAAACCTTCCTCTAGTTCCTGAACACTTCCTCCCCTCCCAATTATCATGACCCTAATTCTGCCTTGCGGACCTGGTTATACCAGAGGATGTATAGCGGTGCAGTAGGGATCTGGAAACACAGGGAATCTAGGACGGACGAACCCCTCAGCACCCGCGGTGGGAATGGCGACACCAGGAGGGAAGTGGGTGTAGAAAGGGAGAACCGATCTTGGAGATCTATGTGTAACCTCCTCTCTGGGAGATGGGCAATGGGAAGGTGGGTGAGGGGAGACGCCAGGCAGTGTAAGATAAGATAAAATAATTATTTATAAACTATTAAGGGACCAGGGGGAAGGGGAGAGCGGGGAGGGAGGGGGTGGGGAAAAAAAGGAAACCGAGCTGATTCCAGGTACCCAAGTGGAAGGCGAATTATGAGAATGATGAGTGCAATGAATGTATAAGGGTGCTTTGCTCAATTGATGTATGTACAGATTGTGATAACAGTTGTATGAGCCCCAATAAAAAGATTTATTAATTATATATATATAATTAAAATAAATCATCAGAGCCTGAAAGAGTGATAGGATGCCACTAAACAGGCATACCTATGCATAATGGAAGTGAAAAATAGGAGAAAGAGTAAAAGACAGGAAATTTTCAGATCAATAATGGTTACAAACGCACATACACACACGCGCACATCAAATCTTTTCTGATTCATAGTTACCCTATGAAACAAGACAGATCTGTTGCTAGGATCTCCGAGGTTGTAACTCTTAACCAGAGCAGAAAGTCTCATCTGCATCCTGTACAGGGAAGAAGGGGTATTTTTGGAGTGTCAGCGGCACTGGGATGGAATGGTTTCAGTTGATTGTCAGGGACACTGGGATGGAAAGGTTTGCATGTGGTGTCAGTAACACTTGAAGGGAGGTGTGTCATGGAGTGTCAGTAACACAGGGAGGGCTGCCTGGGTAGTGTCATTAACATTGGGAGTGAAGGTGTCCATAGATTGTCAGTAAGACTGGGCGGGAGAGGTTTCCATGGAGTGTCAGTGACACTGGTAGGGAGGGATGTCATGGGTTGTCAGTAATATTGGGGTGGGTGGTGGGAGTTATTGAGTGTCAGTGACACTTGGAAGGATCTTAGGGATTGTGAGTGGAGTGTCGCTGGGAGGTAGGAGTGACACTGGGAGGTAGGAGTGGCATGGAGTGTCACTAACACTGGAGGCAGTGCCCGTGGGGTGTCATTCACACTGTAAGGGAAGGGTGTTTGTGGAGTGTCAGTAACCATGGTAGGGAGGGGTGGTATGGGGTAATTTGGGGAGGGGAATCATTGCGTGTCAGTGACACTGGGAAGGGTGTCATGGAATGTCAGTGACACTGGGATGGAAGGGTGTCCTCGGAGTTTCACTAACACTGGGAGGTAGGGTGTCAAGGAATTTCAGTGGCACTGTGAGGGAAGGGAGTCATGGAGTAATAACACTTGGAAGGAGGGGTACAGTGGTATGTCAGCGACACTGGGAGGGCTGTCCATGGAGTGTCAGTGACACTGGTAGGGAGGGGTGCTATGGAGTATCACTAGCATTGGGAGGGGAGTCATCGAGTGTCAGTGAGCCTGGGAAGAGTGCCATGAAGTGCCAGTGACACTGAGAGGGTTTCTTGGAGTGACAATATGTGTTAGTCCGGGAAGTCTAGAGAAACAAATTCATAAGCACGCATAAGTGTATAAGAAAGAGTTTTATATTTATATTTATATTGCGAACACATAGTGTTCTCAATTGAATCTTGAGAAAACATCCCAACCCAGTCCAGATCAAGTCCATAAGTCTGATATTAGCCCATATGTTTAATACCAATCTATATAGTCCTCTTCAGATGCATGAAACATATGCAATGACACAGGCCAGTGGGTGCAAAGTCTTGTGGATCCAGTGGCGGTGGAAGAATCTCAGCGATGTCAGAGGTCTCCACGTGGCTTCTTCAGCTCCCAGGGCATGAGCTCTATCAGTGTAGCACCATGTGTCCTATTGGTAGAGCAGCTCTCAGGAAGTGAGTCGAGAGAGAGTGTCTCTGATCTCCAAGCAGGAAATACAGGAGTTTCCAAAATTCTCAGGAGAAAACCATGCCCACACAAAGGCTGCATTGACTATGACCCAATTGACAGACTAAACTCCACCCTTTCATTCTTAATCCTCTCCGGTCCCAAATTGACACCAGATTGTGTAACTACCACACAATGACACTGGGAGGGTGGGGTGTTTGTCAGGTGACAGTGACAATGGGAGGGAAGGGTGTATGAGGACTGCCAATGGCATTAAGAGGAAATGGTGCTGGAGTACGAAGAACAATGGAAGAGCAGGGTGTCATGGAGTGTCAGTAACACTGGGAGGGATGCCCGTGGAGTTTCAGTCACATTGGAAGGGGTTGTGTAGAGTGTCAGTGATATTGGGAAGGAGTGGTTCATGGAATGTCAGTGATATTTGGCTGCAAGGGAAGGGCTTCGGTGGGGTGCTAGTGACACTGTCAGGGACGGGTGTCCATGGTGTGTCAGTGACATGGGGAAGGAAGGGTGTCATGGCTTGTCAGCAACACATGGAGGGAAGGTTGTCCATGGAGTGTCAGTGACCCTGGTATGGATGTCATGGAGTGGCAGTTACATGGGGAGGGAAGGGTGACTACAGAGATTGTGACACTGGAGGGTGGGGGAGCTCATGTAGTGTCAGTGACACTAAGAAGGGAGGGTATAAGTGGAGTGTCAATGACACTGGAAGGGAATGTTGTCATGCAGTTATAATGACGCTGGAAGAGAAGAGTGTCAGTAACACTGAAGGAGATGCCACTGGAGTGTCATTCACACTGGAAGTGAAGGATGTTTGTGTAGCACCAGTGACACTGGGAAAGAAGAATTTAATTGAGTGTCACTATAACCTAAGTGGGGTGTCTGTGAAGTATCGTTAACACTGGGAGGGAAGGGTGTTCGTGGAGTGTAACACTGGTAGGGAGGGGTGTCATACAACATCAGTGATGCTGGGAAGGGTGTCATAGAGTGTCAGTGACACTGGGAGAGAAGGGTATGCATGGAGTGTCAGTAACACTGGGAAAAGTGTACTCAATTGTCCGTGACCCTGAGAGGGGAGTTGTGAAGTGTCAGTGACACAGAAAGAGAAGGGTGTCCGTGGTATATCAGTGACACTGGCAAGGAGGGGGTTTTGTGGAATGTCAATGACACTATCAGGAAGGGCCACTGTGGAGTGACAGTGACCATGGGAGTGAGGGGTGTCATGGAGTTAGTGATCCTGGGATGGGTATTGTGTAGTGTCATTTAGGGAGGGAGGGGTGTCATGGAGTTTCATTGTCACTGGGAGGGAATGGTCTATAGGAATGTCAAGAACACTGGGTAGGAGGGGTGTCATGGAGCGTCAGTGACACTGGGATGGAAGGGAGTCATGGAGTGTCAGTAATATTGGAGCGTGTCATAGAGTGTCAGTGACACTGGGAGGGAAGGGTGTACGAGGAGAGTCCGCACTGAGAGGGAATGGTGTTAGAGTGTCAAGGACACTGGAAGTGTGGGATGTCATGAGTGTCAGTAACACTGGGTGGGGTGTCGGTAAAGTATCAATAATAATTGGAGGGAAGGGTGTCCTTGGAATGTCTGTAACACTGGGAGGGTGGGTTTCCATGGAGTATCAGTTACACTGATACAGAAGGGTGTCATGGAATGTCAGTAATATTGGGAGGGGAGTCATTGAGTGTCAGTGATACTGGGAAAGGTGTCATGGAGTGTCATTGATGCTGGGAAAGAAGAGTGTCCATGGACATGGAGATTCAGTGACATTGGGAGGGAAGGGTGTCTGTGGATAGACAGTGACACTGAGAGGGAAGGGTTTAATGGAATGTCAGTGACAGTGGAAAGGAAGATTGTGTAATATCAGTGAAACTCAAAGGGAAGAGCTTATGTAACAATGGAAATGAGGGTTTTCCGTGGAGTGTCAGTGACACTGGGAGGGATGCCTTTCCAGTGAATGTCAATGAAACTGGGGGGGATAGGTGTCATGCAGTGTCAATGACATTAGGAAGGAGGGAGGAGTGTCATGAAACGGCAGTGGCTTTGGGAAGGAAGAGTGTCTGTGGAGTGCCAGTGACACTTGAAGGAGGGCTGTCCGTGGATTGTCAGTGACACTGGGAGAGAAGCATGTCCATGCAAAGTCAGTCACAGTGGGAAGGAAGGTTGTCCGTGGATAGTTACAGTGAGAGGGAAGGGTCTAATGGAATATCAGTGACACTGGGGAGTGTCTGTAGAGTGTCAGTAATGCTGGAAGGGTAAAGTGTCATGTACGTTCAGTGACAATGGGAGGAAGTGTGTCACAGAGTGTCAGTGACACTGGAAGACTGTCCTGTGTCAGTAACATTGGGATGGGAGACATTGTCTGTGACACCAGGTGGGAAGCTTGTCAGTGGAGTGCCAGTGACACTGGGAGGGAACGGTGTCGGTTGCTTGTCTGTGACACTGAGAGGGAGGAGTGTCATGGAGTGTCAGGGACATTGTGATGGAAGGATGCCTGTGGCAGTTACATAATCTCCTGCCAATTACAGTGAAGGGGAGTCTAACCTGTCAATCAGGTCACTGCCAATCATGCCTCTGTGTGGGCATGGCCTCCTGAGGATTGTGGGAACTCCGGTCTTTATCCCTCCTGAGGATTCTGGGAACTCCTGATTTCCTCCCTTGAGGTGGGACACGCACTTTCTCTGCTTCACATTCCTGATGACAAGCCACATGGACCCACACTGATGACTGCCAGTCCTGGAGATGCTTAGACCACCACTGGATCCATAAGACGTTCCATCCACAGGCCTGTGATTTTCCTGCATTCTGCATCATTACGTGTGCTGTGTGAGTATAAAGAGCAATTTATGGACTAGTATTGGACATATGGCCTAATATTGGACTTACATACTTGATCTGGACTGGGGTGGGATGTTTTCTTTTTTGTGTGTTATTGAAAGGGGGGATGTTTTCTTAATACACAATAAGTTCTTTCTTATACATATATAAGTCTCCCTGGATTTGTTTCTCTAGTCTACCCAAAGTAACAAAGTGCCCGTGGAGTGTTAGTGACACTGGGAGGGAAGGGTGCCAGGGAGTGTTAGTGCACTGGGAGAGATGAGAGTCCACAGGACCCAGCTCCAGGAAACTGCCACCCAGCAGATGGAAACCAAAAACAATGCGGACAGGGGAGAGCACAAATGACGCTCATGAAGTCCAAGGCATTCAAAGACCTGTTGAGTACCTGGATGAGCTGGGAGAGTTAACCAGAAAGGATGCTCCCAAAAGGCCAGTGTTGACAACTGAAACACAATCCTCATTCACTTCCAAACTGTTTACAGAAGACTGCTGTGCCTGGCACGGTGGCGCCAGCCGGGTGAGGGTTCTTCCCAGGGAGTACTTGCCGTATTTCTGAAAAGATGACAGCAATTCTCATGCAACTATCAGAAAGCAATGCAAAGTAGCAAATGTTGTACAGGAAAGTGAAGTCAAGAGATTAGCTCCTCTGAACATTCCCCAGAGTGGCAGACAGCATGACCTTCTGGCTGCCATGAGAACTTGCAGGCTTCGAGATCTTCCAAAAGGGGATCCAGTCCAGTCCCTATCATATTCCTACAATGTATATGCTTACCAGTGTGTAACATCTCAAAAACCACTGCTCCTCGGTGCTTTTGAAACCTCAACGGGAAGGAACAGTATTTAAGAAGCACTGCCTGTGTAGCAATGATGAAACATACAACTTTCCTCTAGTTCCTAAATGCTTCCTCCCCACCATGCACACCCCTCCTCCCACCACTATCATGATCCCAATTCTACCTTACAAATCTGGCTAGACCAGAGGATGGACACTGGTACAGATAGGAACTGGAAACACAGGGAATCCAGGACAGATGATCCCTTCAATACCAGTGGTGAGGGTGGCGATGCCAGGAGGGTGGAGGGAGAGTGGGGTGGAAAGGGGGAACCGATTACAAGGATGTACATATAACCTCCTCCCTGGGGGATGGACAACAGAAAAGTGGTGAAGGGAGACATCGGATAGTGTAAGATATGACAAAATAATAATTTATAAGTTATAAAGGGTTCATGAGGGAAGGGTGAGCAGGGAGGGAAGGAGGAAATGAGGAGCTGATGTCAGGGGCTTAAGTGGAGAGCAAGTGTTTTGAGAATGATGAGGGCAACGAATGTACAAATGTGCTTGACACAATGGATGGATGTATGGATTGTGATAAAAGTTGTATGAGCCTCCAATAACATGATTTTTTTAATGCAGCAGCACTGCCCAAAGTGTTGAAATGCAGCTTTTACTGTAACCTTTTACTTGACCCCAGGCTAAAAGCAGATCGGCAGAGAGCTGCAAATCCCCAAGGCATTTCCCACCTCCTTTTCTCTATCCACCCCAACATCACATAGGAAATTATTCTCAGCAAATGGTGTCTTGACAGTCTGTCAGTTTCACTTTGAGGAAGATTACAAGAAACAGGATGAACCTCTGAGGAAAATTTTCTCCCACGTCTAAGTGACTGAAAATAAATAGTCTCCTAGCGTATGAACAAAAACTTTGTCTAACAGGCTCCTGGATGTATGATTGGCACATAATAAATTCCACATGAAGTGTGGAATTTGCTGAATCTATGTTTATAAAATCCAGAAGCCATCACAATCGTGACCATAGCCCCCAAATTATACTTATACCCCATGATAATCTTTCCCTTTCATCCCTCCCTGAACCCCCATTCTCAACTACCTCTTTCTGCCCCAGTGCTGTAGTTGGTTTCTGATTTCTACATAAATGAAACTGTGATGGGTACTCTTTTGGGTGGGATGTCTTTAATCCAGCCTGAGTAGAAACACCATCCATAGTGTGTATCACGAACTCATTCATTCTGAGTGGTATTCCATTGGGTAACACGATTTACCCATTGACCAGTGGGCGTTTGGGATGTTCCATTTTCATTAAAGCTATAAACACTTTTGAACACATATCTGGGTGCCTCCACAGCCTGCGAACAAGTAAGCCGAGGCCCTGTAAAGACTTTCCAAGGCCTTCGGCTTGATCAGGGGCAGCAGGTTGGAGCAAAAATCGCGGCTTAGTTGGCAGCAGTTCCAAGGCCAGATTTGAGGGCTGGTTTCTTCCTATGAACCAGCTTCAGGTCCCCTGAGGGTTCCTCGTGGTCAAGGGCTAAGTGTAAGTGTGTGAACTTTGCTGAGCCATGAATCTCAGTGGTTTGGCAGTTATGTAGTAATGTAGCCATTCCCATGATGGGATCGGATATGACCAACCAACAGTAGTAAGGAGATCGGGGATTGGGTGGGATGTGATGGCATTACTCAGCTCACATGCCTCATCCAGTGTGCAGTTAATGAATTTCCCAGGGGGATGAGGTAGTGGCAGGAGGCAGGGCCGGCATCACCCTTTATCTTGCCAGTAAAAGGCAGGAGAAGCAAACAGGAGGGTTGTGATTCCACCAAGAAAAAACAAGCCGGGGTGAGGTATGGATCCCTGCTGAGAACCTCCTAGACCCAGGTAAAGACTGCTACCAAGGCACAAGCTGGCAACCTCCAAAGCATGCTGACCTCTCAGGGTGTCAAGACAAGGTCCTTCCTCTACAACCAACAGAGAAAGAATCCCCCCAATGCTGGTGCCCTAAACTTGGAATTCTAGCTTCCTAAAGTGTGAGAGAACAAAGACACCACACACACACAGAAACACACATGCAAAAAAAACTCCAAAAAACTGTAATATGGTCAATACCTACATAGTATTTAAAGCCATTACATTTTTAAGAAGCTAAGTGACCTCTTGTTCCTCTTAGCATCTCCGTTGCGGAGGTTACAGAAAGCTCCGTAAGTAGCCTCCACAAGAGGCGCGCTTTCTCAGTGTTTTGGAGCAATGATCTCTTAGCCTCTGGTTTCACCTATTGTCCTTCATCCAGCTTCTCTTACACTTCTTTTTTGTACATTTATGTAAGGCACATTGAAGTCTTCCAGGAACAAGGAGTAAGAATCAACCATGTTTGTTTTTTTTGGGGGGGGGCGGATGAATCACATCAGTAAATGACAAGAGCCCCAGGTTGATTATAGCACCCTGGAAGATGCCTCATCCCATCTCAGCTCTGTGGGTACAGGCTTCATGCAACCTAGAGCAAATCCCTTGCATCCTCATCACCTGGAAACAGAAGGTCTGGACCAAATGAGTAAGCTCTGTGTCGGCTTCCAGTTCTGCCATCCAGTGCTGACTCCCCAAGGGCTCTTTGTGGCTGGTTTTCTTACAAAGAACTGAAGACCATGGGGATGGTGCCTTTGTTGTGGTCCCTAGAAAGACCCCTTGAACTGCATCCCAGTCCCAGTGCAGCCGACTCCCACCTACGACCACTCCAAGTGTTGCAAAGGAGAGCCACACCCCACAGCATACGGCCTTTCAGGGGGCACCAGGTCATTCTTCCATGGTACCTCTTGGTGGGCGGAACCACTAGCACTCAAAAACATCCGAATGGCATTAACTCTGGCGTTTATTTGGTAGACATAGGAAACAGCAGTCAGAACAAGCAGCCAAGCTTTAGATCCAGAACTACAGGCTTGTTATCCACAGCAGAGAAGGCAGACATGTGCTCATCAGGGAAGAGGAAAACACGTGGAAGAGTAGCTTGTTGATGGAACCTCAGGGAGGGGGACATGACCTACCTCCCCAAATGTTGAAGGACCAAGAGATTAGACGACACCTGTTCCCCACGCCCACCTTTCTTTCTGGAGAACGCTCACTCTACCTGTATGCAGTCCATGCAGGCGGTATCTAGTCTAAAAACCCTGTCTAAAGTTGTAGCGCCTCAGGGAGAGTTGTCAGCAACCTGCCTGAGCCGCAGGTTCCTTTCTCATGTCAGGTATCTCTGAGAAGGCATGCTATTTGAATCTTTTGCGATTTTCAGCTTAAGGCAGGCTGGGAGCGGAGGTCTAGGGACAAGCTTATGCAGGAGTTGGATCTGAATGGGGCAGAAAATAGGCAAGCCACCCAGTGGAAGATGGAATCCCAGCAGGTGGTAGCGAGGGCAAGGCCAAGTTTGCCCATGTCACTTTGCCCCAATGAAAACTATGTTCCCTCATTGGTAAGCAAGACCTCCACTCCACTTGTTTCCTTACACTTTTCTGAGCTTTCCCCAATTGCTGTGGGGGAGGCAACGGGCCCTTTTACAGTGTGCCCCTGGCGGCTAGAAAACAAGGCACACACCACTAGGCCTCTTGCCCACAGCTTACACGGACTGGAACCGCTTGGCCAATGTGTATTCCAAGGGTGGTTGAGAACTGCTGGTGGTGGAGTTGGGAGCTCAAAACTATTAGCCAGCATTTTCAAAGCAGTCCAACGGCCTGAGAACTTAGAAGCACAACGTCTCAAGCCCTACGCCAAGCCTCTTGAATAGGGAATTAGGGGGGCGGGGGGGGGGGGAGAAACCAAACCTGTTGCCACTGAGTCAAATGGATGAGTCCTCATCCAAGGAGACACCGCTCCTTTCAAGGATCATGCAGTTTCCCATTTTGGCCACACGATGGCAGGACGACTCTGAGCACTCTAAAAGGAAAAGGGTTCTGCCTCCTAATTGGTAGCTCCTGGAGAGTTCAGGACAATCAGAAAACCGAGATAAAATCACCTGTAAACAATAGCATCCAACTAACTTCCAAAATCACTGGCCTCAGCCGAATGCCCGCGCGCTTGAAACTGGTTCTCTTCCAGCAGAAAGGCAGCTTGTCAATGCAGGGAGTGGTTACCGGTGGGCAAGCCCTCTCCAGGTGGGCCGTGGCACTGGGGTATAACTTCCACCAGTGGAAAATCTGCAGGCAGGAGGGTGAGGGTGAGGGTGAGGATGAGGGTGAGGGGGGTGGGGGGTGGGAGGTGGAGGAGGAACTTTCCACCCACTTCCGGTAACTCTTCCACTAGGTACATCACAGTGCTTGCTGACAGAAGGCTGAAAGGCTACACTGCTTGTCTCTGACTTGGACCCTCCATTCCCTTTGGTTTGGGGCTTTTGTTTTCTTTCCTAATGACCGTGCCCACTCCAGGGGGAACCTGGGCGGGAACCTGGGCGGGTAATTCCTCCCACCAGCTGGGGAAGGACGGGGTGCAATTGGCATGGAAACTCCTGCACTGCACCACCAATGGGAGAGAGCTGAAGATTTGGGTAGACAGAGAGAGCAGGTTGATATAACTGATTCGGAGGAAGGCATCTGAGCCGCACAGCTCAGAAGGGGTGGAGGGGGGGGGGTGTAAATCAAAGGCCTCCAGGGTAGACCACCTCCTCCCTCCATACGTCATTCATGCGGTAGACCAGGGCCATGGCATGGCCATGACAGGTGAAAACAACAGGCAGAGACTAAATCCAAGAAGGGAAGAGACCCTCAGAATTGGTCTTTGCAGCATGTAACCTGCTACCCTCTGGTTCCTATCTTGTGCACCCTGATAATCCCCTGGGGCACAACCACCTGAGGATTTCCTGCTTAGTCCTCTCTAGGGAACCCACACTGCTGAGAATATGCTGAGGCAAGACCAGCAGCCCCCTGGGGCCGAGAGCCCAGTTAGCCACCATGCAACCCAGGGTACCTACAGCTGGGCAGGTGGAGCCCCAGAAATGGCAACTAGAGGAACCCCATTTGAGCTCCCTAACCCCACCCCCTTCTACTGCGGGCCTCCAAATTTGCCTTGACAAGTCCCATGGTGGGGGAGGGGGGATTAAAGTCCCAGCCCAAGCGCCTAGCAGGGGGCCGCCCCTGCTCTCCCCCTACATCAGAGAAGAGACTCAGGGTCCCGGCCCAGGCTCAGCCAGGCCCCGCGGGGCGGCCCCCGGCTGCCGGTCGGCCCGGTGCACTTTCTGGTGCGTCATGAGGTTGTTTTTGTGGCTGAAGCGCTTCCCGCACACGGAGCAGCCGTAGGGCTTCTCGCCGTTGTGGGCGCGGCAGTGCTTCAGCAGGTAGGAGCGGCTGCTGAAGCTCTTGTTGCAGTCGGCGCAGTGGTAGGGGCGCTCGCCCGTGTGCGCTCGCTGGTGGATGATGAGGTGGGAGCTCTGGCTGAAGCTCTTGTCGCACGCGGGGCACTTGTAGGGCTTCTCGCCGGTGTGCACGCGCCGGTGCGTGATGAGGTTGGCGCTGTGGCTGAAGCACTTGGTGCAGTCCAGGCACTTGTAGGGCCGCTCGCCGGTGTGGGTGCGCCGGTGCTTGACCAGGTCCTGCCCGATGCGGAAGCACTTGCCGCAGTCCCCGCAGCGGTAGGGCCGCTCGCCCGTGTGCACGCGCTGGTGCGTGAGCAGCGACCAGCTGCGGCTGAAGCCGCGGCCGCAGTCGGCACAGCGGAAGGGCCGCTCGCCCGTGTGCACGCGCTGGTGCGTGGCCAGGTCCGAGCTGCGGCTGAAGCTGCGCGCGCACTGGGGGCACGCGAAGGGCCGCTCGCCCGTGTGCGTGCGCTGGTGGCGCGCGTAGTCGGAGCTCAGGCCGAAGCCCTTCCCACACAGCGCGCAGCGGAAGGGCCGCTCGCCGCTGTGCGTGCGCAGGTGGCGCGCCAGGTCGGAGCTCCAGCTCAGCCGCTGGTTGCACTGCGGGCACTGGAAGGGCTTCTCCACGCTGTGGCTGCGCCGGTGGCGGTGGAAGTTGGAGCTGTGGTTGAAGCCCTTGCCGCACTGCGGACACTGGTACGGCTTGGGCGGCTCCGGGGCAGGAAGCGGTGGCCACGGGCAGGCGGCGGCCGGGCAGCGGATCAGCTCCTTGCCCTCTGACGTGCGCCAGTACAGAACCTTGTCCAGCGGCCCCCTGGCAGCCTCGGCCCCACTGGGCAGGAGTCTCGGGACGGCACCCGCCTCATGGCGCTCGTTCAGCACGCGCGGGGCTTCAGGTGTGTCACCTTCGGAGGAGAGGAGGCCAGGGTTAGAAGTGGGGAAGAACTGACCAGGTGCTCTTTGTCAAGGCTGGCCCAGCTCAGCATCTCTAAATCCCTTTCCTCGTCCCTAAGTAAACTGAAGGGCACAGGAAATACTTAATAAGTGTGTTCTTAAAAAAAACAAAACTCACCGCCATGGAGTTGATCCAATTCAGTGACCCAACAGGGCAGGGCAGGATTGCCCACTGAGTTTCTGAGACTGTGACTCTTGATGGAAGTCTAGACAGCCTGGTAGTTCTCCTTCAGAGCAGAGGGTGGTTTTGAACTGCTGATCTTGTAGTGACCAGCCCAACACTAACCACTACCTATTACTCTATGAACACAAGGTCAGCTGTTTGAAACTAGCAGCTGCTCCACAGGCTCAAGACAGGCTGTCTACTCCTGTAAAGAGTTAGTCCCAGAAACCTATACGGGCAGGTCTACCCTGTCCTGTAGGGTCACTACCTACGTGTTAGAACTGGCAGTGAGTTTGTTTTTTAATAAATGTTTGCGAAATGGAACCGTTCAAAGAGTAGAGATGCACACCTTCAAGGTGTCCACGGTGAATTCAAGCTCCTTGATCTGCCTCCTCACCAGAAACTCAAACAAGCTATGCGGTTTAAACAGATTTAAACTTCCCTATTTCTATTTGGCTCATAATTACAATGGGGGGGGGGTCAGGGGGAGGCCAGTTACTATCAAAATCAGCCAAGCAAGGGCTCTAGACTTTGACCAGAATCCTGCAGTGTTTTAACTTGGTGGGGGGGCATCAGCATTCAGTTCAAGGATTCCAACATTCTGCCTGCAGACACATTCTGTAATTGGGTCAGTTGTCAAAAACAACGTGAGCTCAGTGGCAAGTAATCAGGAAAGCCCAGCAACTCCCACTGGCCTGAGATCTCCAAGTGGATGGGAAAAGGTGGCAACAGTATAATACAGCCAGAGAAGAACGGGAAGACTGGGAGAACAAGACACACCAAACGACCCTTGATCCATAAATAGGGAGGTCCTGCTTTGCTGGTCCAGATGGCTGCATGTGCTCCGTTCCCATCCTGGCAAGCATTAGCCTCGTGGTGACTGAGCCTCGCAGACATCGCCAGTAGTAAAAGCCATGACAAACTGGCAAGCTGCCTGACCTCGGGGTCCATTCTCGAGGGCACACGTATCTCGAGGGCACACGATGGGTAGTAAAGACTGGCCCGAGGTGGTTACACATACTTTCTGACCAGGCACAGGCCAATCAACACACTGTTGAGGCACAAGGTTACAGCTGGAAATGAAAACTGAGGACTAGATTTTTTTTAACTGAGCAGAAGCATCAGTGGCCATTCACGATGAGGAAACAGACACCACACAGTCAGAACAAGCAAGAGCAGAAGCAACGATGCCAAGGGCAGGAGAGGGTCCAAATCCATGCTTGCTACATTATCTAAATATCCACTAATAAGAAAAGAAAGTATGACCCCAATACAAGAAAAAAAACTCTAATAGTGGGTTTCTCTCAGGGAGTTCGATGTGATACGCACCACGCACAGGCTTCAAAGCAGCTATTGTGAATACTTTCACAAAACAAGAGGGAATAAAGGGGAACGTTTTACGTCTAATGAGTTGGCTCATCAAGTACAGATTACCAAAAAAGAGATAAAAATTACAATTGAAGAAAGAGCGAGAGACCAAATGGAACTCTGGAATTAAAAAGGACAGAAGTGACATGAAAATTTTACCGACAGCCTTCGAACGTAGTAGTTTATAGTGCCTACAGTAACCTGTACAGCTACAATTCTGATTCTAGACATGTTGAGGTAAAATACGCTCTGATGCGCTGAAGCAGTGTGAGAATAAGTAAAGGAGGATGGTGTGTGAGACGTGGCTGGTCCCTGATTTACAGCAGCAGGGCAGTCAGAGCAGGTCCGCCCCGGCCTTCCTCACCTCCCCGCTGACTGCAGTGAGGGATACCCCACACTGAGAGAAACTGGGCAGGACAGTGGTAGACACCTGTCACCTCTCTTTACACTTTCTGCATTTGTTGTGAACAGGTGTCCCATTCAAACATTTTTGAAGCTGCCAGGAAGGGAAAGCAGAAAACTCTGCACCCCACAATACCCCTGGAACAAATCCAGGTATGTTTCTCACCCCAAGTGACACAGTTCTTCCTCGGGGCAGCAGGAAGATGAGCGCAGGAAGCCCCTGGCTCCAGCCCTCAGCATTCTGTAACTCCTTGCCAACCAGTCAGTCTGACTCATGCAACCCCATGAGGCAGGGTGGAACTGCCCCTGCAGGTTTCCAATACTGTCGTTCTCCAGGAAGGGAAAGCCCTGCCTTGTTGCCACAAAGCAGCTGATGGTTTCAAACTGCTGACCTAGAGGATGGCGGTCCAAGGTGTAACCACTATGCCGCCAGGGTTCCTTCTATAATGCATGCTCAATGGACAAACAGACGGGATCAGAACACCAGGAGACAGGAGATGTAGCTGCCCCCAGTGTGAGGTCTCTTTTGGAGGGCTCAGGGGCAGGTGTGGGGTGCACAAGAGACCTGCAGATGAGAAGTCATGTGCAGCGCCATGGGAACCGAGGCAGGACACTACTGCAGGCTGAGGAGGGATGCATGGCAAATGCCTTCTGGAGAAAGGACACACTTGTAACAGAAAACAAGAGACGAAGGTAGGGACGGGGGATAGGCACTGTGGGATTGCTCCGACATTAGCAGCTGGATGAGAACCTTGGTAAGAGGACACATGACCAAAGAAGAAAACTAAAAGAGTACATCGTATTTCCCCCTCCCCGCTCACTA
Source organism: Tenrec ecaudatus (assembly GCF_050624435.1). NCBI lineage: Eukaryota > Metazoa > Chordata > Mammalia > Afrosoricida > Tenrecidae > Tenrec > Tenrec ecaudatus. The sequence goes on from NC_134530.1 coordinate 308,727,562, forward strand.
CTTTCCCCAAGAACTGAACTGGAGCCCCACCCTCTCACCTGCACAAAGGTTGGAAATTAGTCCGAGATCAGGATCAGGAGGTCTCGGGCCTTCAGGAACCCACGGCTCCTCACCTTGCTCTAGTTGGAAGATCAGTTCAGGCTTAGGAAACAGGAATCCTGTTGGGATAATCAGATCAACAATGTCTGAGTGGTCCACGAGTATATTCCCCTTTATCCTCTGACACTCCAAGAGATGAGATCTGGACAGCCATCTTTAGTCCAATGTCTAGCTCCATATTCTCAATGACTGCCCCTCCCACCAGCCTGTCTTGTGTCTACTTCCTGCACATGCAGCAGCCCAGTTTACACCCGACATTCCAGAATGGCCACCCGAAGCCACCACAGAACAGCGTCATGGATGGTGAAGCCAGAAACATAGTCCGTTAGACTCGTCTAGCTCCATCTCTGTAACCACCCCCACCCTCTCATATCACCCTGACCGAATCAGAAAGGCTGGTCTGGTGATGCCTCTTCCTCTGACCCTTCACTCCCACCTTTCTCCCTGCCTGGGACGCTCACATGGAATGCTCACAAGGACAGGAATTCCTTCTGTCCATCTTTCCAGTTCCACAGGTCTAAGCAGTGACCCGTGGCCACTTCAATTCCCACAGCCCTCATTCCCTGGACCAGCGCTGCCCAGAGTGGGCAAGACTACAGGGCTGCAGAGCAGATGCCACACGTCAGCCTGGATAACTGGCCTTAGGACAAAAGTCTTTCAATCGCCGGGAGGAGGGGGAGGTTGAGTAATTTTTTTCCAAACCCACTAGGAGTCATCTCTTCACAAATGTAACAAACCATTGAGGCTGCTGGACTTGGTCCACAGACCATCCTTTGCCCTGCTCTGAAACACCAAGCTGGCATGGAGCATGGTCAGCCTCCTGTGCGTAGTGGGTCATTTTTCAGCATGGCCCTCTAGTCTCGTCAGCCAGAAGGTAGCTTCCCGACAGGCAGAGAGAGACCTTGTCTCACTAATCTGTGACCACCTCACCAAAAACCTGTAGTGTGCTTCATGAGCTAAAGACTATCGGAGAAGTCTAGGTTTCGAAGTGAAGAAAGCGTGCTGAACCTTAACTGCACCCCTCTGATACACTCCTGATGCTGCTAGCAGAAAGAAAAGACTGGGTTCCCCATCACATTTCATGGGACTGCTCGGGAAACAAAATGTTTAGTCTTCGTAATAAAAATGTGATAGGGAAAATGTGGGCGTGCGTGCAAGCAGCCGGGTGGGAATATAGTTTGAAAGGCGTCTGGCTCAGGGGGGAATTTTAAAAATGTGGAAATGAAGAAAGAGGGTGGAAGAAACGAACAGTGAGAGTGAGGAGAGCAGAGACACAACACGAATGAAAGAGGCGGTTTCTTTTAAAAAAGGGAAATACAAGTGAACATCAATGCGCCCTGTCTGGTAGCGCATCAGCTGGCAACTGCTCCTGAGTCTGTGGGCTCTGGTCTGAGGGACAGACCAGAGAAAGTCTCTCCGTGACTTTTGCTACAGGGACCCTGCTGGCAGGGCTTTCTCCACACCCTCAGCAGATCCAGAAGCATAACTGTTTCAAAGGAGTAGAGGCAGCTAGAAGAACATAGGGAGCTCTAATTCACTGTGCCTTCGATAAACAAATACCTGCGCTTTCCAGAATGTTCTTTGCGAAGGACAGTGACCCCCAAACTCACTGCATTCTCAGACCCTCAGCATCAATGAACCCCTGCTGGGTATCTCGATGGGGGACCTGGGGGTGAACATGAGCAGCAACAGCAGCAGCTGAGGCTGCGAGCAGCTGGGTGCTCGCGGGGTGGGGGTTCTGGAGAGGGGAACAGAAGGAAGTCTCACCCACAGAAGCCAGGTTTCTGTAGTTCTCCCACATGACGTCCCTGTAGAGCGCCCGCTGGGCAGAGTCAAGGCGCCTCCACTCTTCCTGAGAGAAGCTCACCGCCACCTCTTCAAATGTCATCAGCCCCTGGAATGGCATGGGAGTGAGACCCCAAGGGACTGGGAAGCACAGAGGGACACACTGTCATGGTGGGGCGGACAGATACTCGGACAGGAAGAGGAGGGTGGCGTGAGGAGCAGGTGGCGTTAGAAATGACCTAGAGAGAAACAGAAGTATCACATCTTCTGGTCCAGCGCCGTCATCTTGAGGAAGAAAACCAGAGACCCACAAGAACTGAAAGTCTGCCCACGGTGGGCACGGCGACACGGCGACTTCATGGCAGAGCTGGAAGGAGAACTCGGGTCTCCTGGGGTCTAGCCAAGTCCTCTGACCACTGCACTCGTGGTGAAGGAACACGCAGCTTCCTCGTGAGCTAGGATCACTGGTGCTTCTGGTGCTGCTGGTGCCCGGAAACCAGCTCCGACTCACAGAGACCCGAAGCACAAACACAGGAAGTCCCCCGGTTCTGCACGTTTGCTGCTGCGCTTGGTCCCCAATTGCTGCCACTGTACCAATCCATCTTACAGAGGGTCCTCCTCTCTTCCATGGACACTCTACGTGGCCCTTCTCCATGGGAAGCACGATGTCCTTCTCCAGGGACTGGAGATTGTCCGCCAAAGGTCATGAGATGAAGTCTCGCCATCCTTGCTTCTCAGGAGCATTCCAGCGGCACTTCTGAGGCAGCTCAACTTGTTCTTTTGGCAGACCCTGGTGCGGCCAATAGTCTTCACCAGCACCAGGATTCAGGTGCAGCATGCTGTGCCCGGCATGAGAAAGAAAAGGGCTGAGCCTGGGCGAGGCGGTGAGGAAGGACAGGCCCAAGAGCAGAATGGCAAAGAAACACACCCACACACCAGAGAGGGAAAGGCACAGAGTGTCGGGCCGGGGTCCATGTGCTCACCTGAGCCCCTGCTCCCGAGCCCACGGATGCCATGACTAGTCTGTGGGCAAAAACACAAGGACATGTTAGGAGGTAAGCCCTCCCCTCCATTTCTACCCCCCTGAGCCTGATAGACACAAACTGTCTCCTAGCCAAGGCCCTCAGCAAACCCCACTGGTTCCCGCTCCTTAAATCCCCATACGCCCCTCCCTCTCCACCTTCTCTCTGCTAACCCTCAGTCCCTTAACTGCTCCCACCCTCAGAGGACCCGCTCTCTACAGCGTGCCCCTCAGAGTATCTACTCCCAGAGGTGGCCTCCTAGGCCCTCACAGGCCACCCTCCCACCCCCACCCAGAGCAGAACAGAAGTAGAAGGTAACCTAAGAAAGGCCACCCTCCCACCCCCACCCAGAGCAGAACAGAAGTAGAAGGTAACCTAAGAAAGCCAAGCAGTTGGGGGAGGAGAACAGGGAAGACTGAAAGTTGGAGCAGTTGGCAGGGGTAGGTTGAGGTTCTGGGCAGAGAACAGAAAACCCCAGAGGAGCACACATCACATTGCGAGCTCCCTGGGCCAGCCTCTCTTTGGAGCTGGGGGCAGCCAGCCAGCCCACACACAAGGGCTTCCCCAAGCTGCACTCACCATGATCCCCTCATCAGAGTCCCCCCTCCTCACCTCACTTCCCCTGGGCACCCAGGGCTTCACCCACTGGTGTCTCAGGAAGGGACTGTCCAGCCCAGCAAGTGAAGATCTTGCCAGAGACGTGGGAGTGGATGCTGAATGGAGACAAAGACTCACACTCGGTCCAGGAAACGGAAGTGGCAGCTGCCGGCCCTTTGGCTGCCTCTCTGCCTCTCTGCGGGGTGTGTTCTCACTAGTTTTAACTCGTCCCAGTCTGGATTGGGTGGAAGGGGGAAAGGGGAGGGGGTACCCTGGCCGAGAAACAAGATTGCTGAAAGGCAGGGAGGGGGGAGCGGGGGAAGAGAAGAGGGCTGAAGCAAAACATGGTAGGGGTCTCCGGGTCTCTGTGCAGAGTTCAGGCCTCAGAGCTGCTCCCCTCTGCAACCTCCTCTCTGCTGGCTAGCTCCCAACCCCTTCTTCAAATCTCCGCTCGGCAGACACATCACTAACTAGGATTCCAGTTCCTACATGCACCAGTGGATTCCAAACAAGATGCGTTTGGGCACGTCTCTGAGCTCCCTGGGCCCATAGCTGGGGACAACTTCTAGGCTCATTAACATGCCTGGGGGTGGGGGTGGGGGAAGCCCAATGAAAGCAGTGGTCTCAGGGAAGATTGATTGGCCAGGTACAATCCAGACAGAAAGCCCAGAAGGTGTGATGACTGTTTCTGGGGATTCCAATGGGGTGACCTTGCCTGATTCTCTGGGGAGGCACAGGCTCATCCAGAAGAGTTCTGAACAGTGGAAACTGTGTGAGTTAGAAAGAGGCCAGCAAAGCTGTGTCTGGGAATTCTTCCCATCACGACATCCATGGAGGGCAGCAAGGGCTGACCCCATGGGAATTTCGTTGGGAAGCCTCAACCCATCTACCCTACAGCTTCTCTCTGTTCCCCAAACTGGGAAATTGAATGGGCCATTCTGACATGTGTAAACAAAGGCTCACAGAACCCCCCAGGGAGCAGTTACGGACTAACACACACACACAACACACACACACACACACACATACCACACCACACACCACACACACACACACACACACACCACACCACATCACACCACACCACCCCAGTTGGGTAGGTCCAGATAAAGGCTACATCGGAAACAAGGGCTTCATGTTTTGATCACTGGGTTTAATGAAAGTTTCTATTCTGTAGCGATCATTTTTCACTCACACTCATCTTTATAAATGCCCCACAGCAACCTTACACTAAACTGCCCTCACGATCTAGTACATTCTATCGTCCTCCAACCTGTGGGAGAAGGGAGACGTAGTAAGTGGTTTGGGAATTGGAACTCCCGGTGTTCCTTACTTAGCATCCTCTGCTGGCCTGGGTCCAGCAGGGACCCTGCTGACAGACAGAGATGGAGAGCTGCAGGCAGCAGGAGGGAAGAGGCCAGGCTGCGGAAGCAAGAAGAGCAGCAGGCTGTCCGGAGGGATGGTTTCAACAGCCTGGGACAATTCGGAGAAGCCCCGGTGGAATGGAGTTTACTGGTTGGGCTGTGAGCTGCAGGAGTAGAAAGCCTCCATAGTCGGGGCTTTCTACTCCTGTGAACTGTTAACAATCTTTGGAGGGGCTCATTATGAGTCAACATTGACTTGATGGCGATGATTGGGTTGTTTTGGAGGACAATTTAAATCTGAAGCCTATAGGCTTAAGAGTCCTAGGCCAGGGGTCCTCAAACTTTTTATACAGGGGGCCAGTTCACTGTCCCTCAGACCCATTGGAGGGCAGGACTATAGTTTAAAAAAAAAAAACTATGAACAAATTCCTATGCACACTGCACATATCTTATTTTGAAGTTAAAAAAACAAATGGGGCCAAAACACCCGGCGGGCCGGATAAATGTCCTCAGTGGGCTGTAGTTTGAGGACACCTGCCCTAGGCTGATTCTAAACTCCAAAGTCAGCAAACCCAAGACTTTCTGCTGACCCATTGCTTGCTTACTCCCATGTCCAAGACCCAGCCATGGGGAGAGCATGACCAGGTTATGACTGGACCTAAGAAATAAGACCAGACCCGGGATGGGTCTGTTCATAACCCAGAGACACAGAGAGGCCAAGTACCCAACACCTGATAAAAGCCTGCAGGCACAGTTCATTCAGCTGCAACTCACTGTAGTCCCCACCTGCTGCGTCAGGTGTTTGTCTTTGCTTTCCAAATAAACCCTGCTTTCTGCTTGTCCATTTGTGGTGCATGAGTCCATTCTTCAGTTCCATAAACCAAGAGTCCCAGGACAGCAGAGCGCTTTCAACACTACCATGGAGTTGAACTGGAGCCAGGAGCTCCCCGCTCCCATCCATCTTAACAGAAGACTATGTGGATTTCAGTCGGAGGGAGGGGGAGGAGTACAACTTCCATATGCAGTAGCTTTTCCTTGTCTGCACTTCCTGCCTCCCCCCACCCACTCCCAATGGCCAGGGCCCGCCTGCCTGGCACTACTGCAAGCTGGGGTCATTAGGGGAGGGGGGTGCCCACACTGTCCTGGGCCCTTGAGATTGTTCGCTTCACATATCAACCCTCCCCATAAGGTGGCTGACTTGCATTTGAGGTGCATTTCCCTGTCCCGCGGCCTGTGGCTATCAATTACATCCCCCATCAGTAGCCTGGCACCATGTCACCTGATGGTGGTACAGAGAGGAAAGCCATTTGTTTTTACCATCACTGAAGGCAGCTCCGGAGCCACAGACGAATGTTATTCAACCACAGATCTTGAGGCTTCCCTCAGAGGCCCAGAGGCAAGAGCCCAGGCGCAGAGCTCCAAGTGAAGCCTCTCCTTGGAGGCGGGCCAGGTCAGACACTGGCTGAGCTATCTTGCGTATAGCCTTGGGCCTAAGGAAGCAGCAGCTGTGGCCTGGCATCTCCTAATGCCAGCTAAGCTTTGTACCCCCTTTCCGTTCCGAAGGGGCCATCCACAAAAACAAGAGCCAACCTCATCAGAACACGACACAGCAAGGCAACAGCTAGTTGCTGGGAGCCCAAAACACAAAAAATCCAAGAATAAGCTAAGTACTCACTTTCCACCACACAGCTGGATCTTAGCACCCAGACCAATGTTGCCCATCTTTGTTGTTTTTCAGTTCATACCATTCCTGTGAGTGGTTTTCTTACCTGGTCTCAGAAGGTGGTTCAACTGGGTCTAGTCTAGTCTAGTCCATCGTTACCTGGGATGAACTCCCTCTTTATACAGGCATGTGGCCCATCACCCTGTAAACCCTACACAGTCTCATCTCAAATGGAAACGCTTGATGGTACAGAACCACAACAGATGGCCCTGTCGTGTTCGGAAACCGTTCTAAAGCAGTGCCCTGACGATCATACGCAGCATGTTTGCAGTGGGGCCAACAGTAATGTGCACCTGGGGCATGACCGCTTTCATGTTACACGGCTCCCTGGGAAGGAGCAGTCTGAAAACACGGGGTTTCCGTGGACAGTTCTGTTTTGTGGACCTCAAGCAGAAAGCTGCACTCACCAAAGCGTGGGACAGACTCTAGCCACTTTAAGAACGTGAGCCAGTCAGGGTGTGGAGATTAACTAAAGGGGGCTCAAGATCAATCCAAAGGTTCACCCTGAATGGGTATATGGGGACTCGGGCCCCAGCTTTGGGGGAACCACCACTAAGTTAAACTGGTAATAAAGCAGGGCCATTGTGGTTATCCTCCTGTATTTTGTAAAGATCGAACCTAACAAGGAAATAAATATTAAGACAAAGGCAGTCGGGCGTTTGCTATAAATACAGTGAGGATTTTAGTCTTCCTGCTTCCAGGCTGAGGGGCTGGGTCTTCCCAGGGACTCTTCCTCAATTCCTCCCCAACATTGGACTCATTTTCTTGGCATTGCCTGACTTTCCCTCGCTTGTTTTCTACAGGAAGAGAATCAGTCACAATTCCCTTTTCTGTTCTTTGTCCAGTCTGCAGCATTCATTCTGTTGACACCCAAAAGAGACCAAAAAGTGGCCAACATGACATTTTTTTTAAAGGAGTTGGTGTGGCAAACCCAGATCAAGACTGAAAGAGCTAACTAGGGTCTTAGATGCCCTCCTTTGCTACTGTCTGTACGACTCTCCTGAGATAACTGTGGGGCCACACTGGTTGTCCTTTTGCCCAGGAAGTTCAGCAAAGGGAAGCACCCATGTTGATATATTTTTTTTTAAGGCAGAACTCAGAAATCCCCGCTCGTGCAGGATGATGCCTAAAAGGAAGGTGACGGATTTTCCTTCAAGGCGTCACTACCATCAAGTCGATTCTGACTCATAGTAACCCCTACAGGACAGTGTAGAACTCCCCCTGTAACTTTCCAAACCTGTACTCTGTATAGGAATAGGAAGCCTCATCTTTGTCCCTGGAGGAGGCTGGCGGTTTCAAACTACTGACCTTGCAGTTAGCAGCACAACACGTAACCACTCTGCCACCAGGGTTCCCCTCTCTCCCGTACCAAGTATGGTGTCCTTGTCCAGCAACTGGTCCCTCCCAATGGCATGTCCAAAGTAGGCAAGAACAAAGCCTCTCCATTCTTGCTTCTAAGGCACATTCTGACTAAACTTCCTACAAGACTGATTTTCTGTTCATCTGATAACTCAAAACTCACTACCAGCTACTCAATTGTGGCTCAAAGCAGCCTTATGGGGCAGAGTAGAATGGCCCCCTGTGGATCTCTAAGGCTATAATTCTTAGGAGTAGAAAGCCTCACCCTTCTCTCAAAGAGCAGCTGGTGGTTTTGAAGCATGGACTTTGGGGTTTGCGGCCCAACACGTAACCCCTACGCCATCCATGGTACAGTCCACATTCTTCGCCAACACCACAATTCACATGTGTCTGTTCTTTTCAGGGCTTCCAGTTTTTCTTTGCCTCGCTTCCTCGTGGACACCGAGATTGGAAGGTCCTCCTCAAAGTCATACTAGATATTTTGAAGCCTGAAATCAGTTGACTCCTACTTCCTATGGCTTCCGTCCTATATTCTAATGACCGCCTTTGCTCCTGTAATTCCCCTATCACCCAATCAACTCCCACGCCAAACTCCCCTTGAAGTATTCCTACTCTCCTACATCTTCCTTAACACACTTGCAAGTATCTCTCCACAACCCTACACTGAAGGACATTCTTGCACGTCTTCCCCTCCGAATTACCAAAATTCCCTAATCCCAACATAAAGCATTCCAAAATGTCAAATGCTTTAAAAATTACTCAAATCACCCAGGGGGGGCGGGGGGAGGGGACGGACGGACGTATCCTTCTCTCCCAGTGGATTTTTTTTTCTTACGTTCTGATTTCCTCACACCTTGATGTCCTTTTCCAGCACATGCACACACATGCACGAAATACAGCCCCCATCCTTACCGCTGCCCCTGGAAGCAAGCGCGCCTTGTGGGGCTCAGCTTTCTCGCCAAGAGAGCGGAGCTGCTGCAGCATGCTCTTCTGCCACAAAAACACAGGAAGTGACAGCACCGGGAAGAGCCATGAAGCACAACAACAAAGGTCGCTAATAAAAATCAAGAAACCACACCCATTCCTAGGGCCCGCCAATCTACGCTCGGACCCTCGGGGCCAGTAGAACGCCTAGCGCGGGGAAGTGAAGGGCGGGCCGGCGCCCGGCGTGAATGCGTCATCGCTGCCATGGAGACGCCCAGACCCCGCCCCTCCCTCCGCACTTCCGGTTTGCAGGCGGCGGCGAGGACCGCTCTAGGACCAGCAGGAGTCCCAGCCTTGGTGGTCTTAACCCCTTTTCTCCCACTATCCTTTTAGGAGCCGCCGCGGGTTGTCAGTGCGCGGGTCAAAATCGCAACCCAGATGAACGCTGAGAGGGCGGGGCCAAAACGGAAGGCCAGGGATGCGGTGATGATGCACGCTTTCCTTCTGTGGCTGCTCTGGACTCCCGCTAAAAATTACAAAGCCTCTGTGTGTAATGCTCTGTCTCCTCTCCACTGTCGTCCACGTGATGAGTCAATGATTCAGAGCAATGGATTCATCTACAGGAAGGTGGCCAGATTTTAGCATTGGTAAAGCAGGACACCATTGATTGGGGGTTGGGGGGGTGGGAGTGGCTTGATTCAAAATTTGGTCTATATGGAGCAACAAAAATTTTCATAGAACGCAAAAATAGTATCGTAATATTTTTTTAATTTCAACATAAGTACAATTTACAAATATAATACATTAAAACATTATGTATAGTATTATTTTATTCTTTGGCATAATTCGCATTAGCGTGACTTTTTTTAGTAGATTGCTGTCGTTTAAAAGGTGATGAACTTTTTCACAAGAATTTGTTAAATTATATTTCACACATAAAATGCCTTTCAAAGTCTCAACACTTCATTGTTTATTTTTCTGATGTCCACACTTTATTTACCGTAGGAAAAAACGCGATCAGTCGCAGCATAGTTCCTGGTAAGGACAACGCGTATTCCACAATTTTTAGTGTATTATTGTATGGAACATAGTTTGTTTCAAAATGATGAAATATTTCCAACCATTTGTTCTCTATTGTGATTTTTGCTGATGCCCAAGATTTAGCCTTTTCCTTATCAGTATACTTTTAAAATAATGATACCTCATTAAAAAGATCATTTTTGGAAATATTACAATATGGGAAATTTTGAGTAATATGATTGAATGATTTTTGCACATCATTCCAATTAAGTTCTTGTTTTAATGTAACCCAATGAAAATGTTCAATATCATTGTAATATACCGTCCACTCTTCTAAATAATCTATGCAGTTACTATTGAACTTTTTAACGTGATTCATGATATCTGCACGATTTATTGCACCTTGTTCTTCTAGCTGGCTTATACTATTGCGGGTAGTTAACGGAAGAAACTAGTTTTCTAACTGCTCTTGACACTGAAATTTTAAATTATTAACTTCATTTGCTACTTAGATTACTGAAATTTTGTCACCTTCAATAAGTTTTATAGCATTTGGAAAAAGAGCTGCTTGATTGTGTACAAACTGTAGCCAAATTTTTGAAGATTCTTTTTCAAAAACTCTTCTAAAATTCTAGGACATTTATCCTGTGATACAAAGTAGGATTTTAAAGGATCGTATATTTCCAAAATTCTTTCGACAGCTGGCAAAAGAGCTAACCAGCGCATTTTACTGTATTCAAGTATTTTCTGCTATTCAACTTCCGCAGTTTCACAAAATCCCTTAAGCATTTCAACACGCACAGTATATATATAGAAATATGAATATATTTTAATAACAATATTTTCCACATCTACAGGCAACAAATCAGCAGCTTTTTGAATAGCGTTATGTATTACGTGCACTGCACAACCAACATCAATAATGTTTTGATTAAGGTTTTTGTTTAATTTATAAAAAGTATTATTTGTACCTCTTCTCACTTTTCCTCCAAAATTTGTGTTTGTGTTTTCTGCACAATATGCAATCATTTTATGTTTTAAGTAGTTTTTTCCCACAATATTAATAATGGAACTGAAAATTACTTCAGAAGTTTCTCCATGCACAGAAACAAAATCTAAAATTCTAATTCTTATTCCAGTTTCTGAATCAGAAATCTAATGATAGTTGGAAATAACTTTATATCCTTATGATTAGATGCATCAGAATATATGGATATAAAATTAATATTTTCTAGATTTTTTAATTCTGAAAATGCATATGGGGAAAGCATATTACACACATTTGCCTCGGATTTTGTTCTAGCACAGGCAAATTGTTTGTTGATTAACTTTTTGACAATTTGTGATGTACAGTCCGTAGATCTGAAGGAAGGATTGTGATTAATAGCATGAAGAGACACAAGTCCTTCTGCTAGTGCTGATTTATTTTCTTCGTCTCCGTAAGTTGTTTTCCGAAAAAATTCCTGTATTTTGGAGGAAGATACAGCAGTATTTAAGTCTCTTTTATGTTTCTGTGTCTCCAAGTGCTTTGAAATATCATTTTTCCCATCGTGCGAAATAGAAAATTCACCATTACATTTCTCACGTTTTACCATATAATCGCCTTTGGTTTTTTTTAATAAAAGGAAATTCATTTCTTAGATCATCATTGAATTTGTATCCTCTTTTCTTACTCATTATGTTAAAAATGTAAAAAATTTTAAAATTATATTATAAATTATTATATACATATTGCTTAAAAACACAGCAAGTAGGTACATAATTACATGGACATATTAAATTAAATTAATTTGATTGTTATAAAGTTGCTATATTTTTAATTATTTTAATTTCAATCCTATATTTCTAAATAATAACAATACTAACTTGTATTATTATTTCTCTGAATTTGCTGTAACATAAGTCGTAAGTGTCACTTTCAAGGCCAGTGCTAGACTTTTTGCCGCCACTATAAAATATAAATAATACCAGTACTGTCTGCTAAATTCAAGAAAATTTATGTATTTATGAAATAAATAAATAACTTACCTAAATTATCTGAATAGCTGATTTGTTGACATCACTTGTTTAACTAGCACGCAGTACGATGTGTATCGTCTGAGAGACAGTTACAAAATGTTTTCGTCGTTGCCAATGCCAAAAAATGCCATTGTGCATTTAGTCCAAACAATGGTGGTTGAATTCTAACAACTGATCAACAATGCGAACTTTGATAAGCAGTTCTCGATAATCAGTTCTCAACAATTATTTGTTATTATTAAAGCTTAACATTATAAAATTAACAAAAATAATATAAAACTCAAAATAGCCACATGGCAGCCCCAAACCGTATATTCCCTCCAAATTCTCACCGCCGTTCCCTAGCTTGTTGTGCATTATTTCCAAAACTCAGGACTTTTTTAAAAGGCCGCGGGATGCGGGAAAAATTGTTAAAAATCGGGACATCTGGTCACCTTGTCTACAGATGAGGGTACCACTTCTGCACCATACAACTGCGCAAACCCTACTGAGAGGAAGCCCCCCTCAGCTCCACCTTCATTGTTAACTAAGCCTGACTTCTGAAATCAGTCAAAATAGAGCAGTATCAATCCCAAGGTCTGTGAATTGGCAGCAATACCAATGTTTATCAGCAGAGGATTGTTTAAATGCAGCATATCCATGTTAGGATTGGGCACCGCTGAGCAGGTCCCAACTTGTGGAAACCCTCTCAGACCACAATGAAACACTGCCCCTTTCCACACCCTTGGTTTGGTTCCATTGTCACCACTACTGTGTCCATCCATTTTGCTAAGGGTCTTTCTCTTTTTCGATGACCCCTGACTTCATCAAGCATGATGCCCTTTTCTAAGGACTAGACTCTCCTGATAACATGCCAAAAGTATGGGAGACAGAGGTTCCCAGTCTGCCCTCACTTCTAAAGTGCATTCTGCTTGTACTTCCAAATCATGCTTGCCATGGGACTTCACCAGCATCACAATTCAGAGGCATCCATTCTTCTTAATTTCCCGTTTCACTATCTAGCTGTCGCTTGCATATGGCTTGTGTTTTTTGTGCCAACATGATACTTGTAAGAAGATACGGGTGGAGTTTAGCCTGTCAATCAGGTCAAAGCTTGATGACCTCGTTTGGAGATGCCACCAAGATAAATGGCTCACTGGAGGGGGACTTCTCTCTGCCATCACCTTCCTATTGATGCCACTTGGAGACCTGTTCAAACTCAAGAGATGTGACCACCTCCATTGAATCCGCGGGATTCTTTGTCCACGGCTGGTGATCTTCCTGCATTCTGCATCACTGCATACGGTTTCCTGAGTCTGAAGACGGGCTTAGTACTAGTATCAGATTTAAGGACGTGGAGTTGGAGTGGATTGTGATTTTTGACTGATATATAATTCTTAATATAAATCTCTCGCTTACACATCTATGAGTGTCACGGGTCTTGTTTCTCTAGTCAACCTGGCCTCGTCCATGATGCGATTGAAAATTTGAAAAGCCCGCTGCTTGGATCAGGCACACATGTTAGTCCTCGAAGTGACTTCTTTGCTCTTCAAGAACTTTCACAATGTCTTTTGGCAGCATATGTGCACGATGCAATACGTCGTTTTATTTGACTTTCCCTGAGTGCTGACTGTGTATCAAAGCAAAATGAAATCCCTGACAACTCCAACCTTTTCTCCATTTATCATGATGATTCGTTGTGAGGATGTTCTGTTCGTTTTCTTTACATTGAGTTCCAATCCATCCTGAAAGCTGAAACTTTTCATTTTCATAAGCAAGTGCTTCAAGTCTCCCTCATTTTCAACAAAGTTATGTCACCTGCTTATCATATGTCGTGAATAAACCTTTGTCTAATTGTGATGCATTGTCTCAGACTATTTACTCAGTACACAGATTGAGGAAATAGGTGAAAGAATGTGGCTTGTGAGTTCTGACTTGACACCAGGCAGTGACCTAGTTCTGGTCAAATAACTGCCTCTTGGTCTATGTACAGATTCTCCATGTTTGCAGAAGTGGTCTGGAATTCCCATTCTCCTCAAAGTTATCCACCTGTGCTACAATTCACACCATCCAGTGCTTTTGCATCATCAATAAAACACAAGTCAACATTTTTCTAGCATTTTCTGCTTTCAGTCAGGATCCATCTGGAGTCACTAATGGCACCCCTTGTTCTACACCCTGTTCTGCATCCAGTTTGAATTCCTAACAGTTCTCCATGGGACTGCTACAGCTGTTTTCAATTGTTTCAGCAAAGTTTTACCTGTGTGTGATGTTATGTTGTTTGATAATTTCTACATTCTCTGGGAATTTCTTTGGAATGGACATAAATGTGGATCTCTTCCTGTCGAGTGGCCAGGTTGTGTTCCAAATGTCTTGGCAGAGACTAGTGAGTACTCCCAGTGCTGCATAAGTTTACAGCCTTGGAAATTCAGAGGAGAAGTTTAACTCCTGTGGGGTAGAGTTTGGTGTTCTTTTTTATGAGTACATTATATTAAATTGTAGAAAACATAACCTACAGTAATGTAACAAAGATGAGTAGTTGCCTGGGATCAAAGATGGACATCCCTTGCAAAGAAATGTAAAGAAATTTGGGGTAATAAATGTTCTGTATCTTGATTGTGACAGTAGTTTCACAGAATATATATCTGGCCCAGGAGGGGAAGGAAGGAAGATAGGGGGGCCAAGAAAGGGGGAACCGATCACAATGATCTACATATAACCCATTCCCATGGAGACAGACAACAGAAGGGAGACAGCGGCCGGTGTAAGACATGAAAAAAAAATTATAAATTATCAAGGGTTCATGAGGGAGGGAGGGCGGGGGAAGGGGGAAAAGAGGAACTGATAACGGGCTCAAGTAGAAAGAAAATGTTTTGAAAATTATGATGGCAACATATATACAAATGTGCTTGACACAATGGATGTATGTATGGATTGTGATAAGAGCTGTAAAAGCCACCAATAGAATGATTATATATATATATATATATCTGTTAAAATTAATAGAGCTGTGCCTTTTACATAGATATGGTTTCCTGTATGTTCATTATGCCTCCAAGTGTTAGACTAGATTCTCTAGAGAAGCATAAACAGTGGATCTGATTGATAGATCAAGAGAGTGACTCGTGTGTTAGTCCGGGTACTTTAGAGAAACAAATCCACAGAAACTCACGTATAAGAGAGAGTTTGAGATACAGGGTAAGTGCATATAGAGAAAACACCCCAACCCAGTGCTGCCCAAGCCCACAAGTCCAACATTAACCCATATGTCCAAAACCAATCACTCTGATGCCAACTGCAGGAGGAAAGCCGAATCAGTGAATGTGTAAGCATGTCAGCGCTGGCAGGGGTCTCCACGTGACTGTTCCAGCACCCAGGACTGCATCGGGATTGGTCCATGTGGCTTCTCCTCAGGGATGTCTTGAAGGAAGTGAGACTTACCAGTTGAAGCAGCTGACTAAGGAACTGGCTAAGGCAGCTGCACCCTGGTCCAACCATCAGAAAACAAGAGACCCGAGAACTAGAAAAATGAGGCTCACCAAGCCATTTATCTCTCCACCCTTCAATTAACTCCACATGTGTTTATCGGCCAGATTGGCACAATAAACGAACTAACTCACTTGCACAGTTGTAAAAGTGGATAAGTCCAGCCCAGCTCAAGTCCATGATTCAGATGTGAAGCTCATGTAACTCTCCTGACTCATGGAACTGCAAGGATGGGTGAACTAGGAAGCAGGAAGACCACCGGCTGGTGGATACATGGTCAAATCAACAAGGCAATATGGCAAGCCATTGGCTCAAATCCAAAGAACCAGAAGTCAACAAACTAGTTACAGGTCCAAACCCAGTAGAAGTAAGCTAGTGTCCCCACAACATCTGTTTATATAAGGGTAGACCAAACCCCCAATGAAAATTCCTTCCAATTACATCAGAGTTGTGACCTGATTAAAGAGGTGGTACTCTACCCTCATCTTACCATACTGCTAACTGCAGATTCCATCATAGAACCGATTAAACTAGAGTGCATGATGGGAGACTGCCCAATGACTGAGAACACTGGCCCAGCAAGTTGACCAAAAAAACCCAACCCAATTATTGTTAGATCGTCTTGGTCCTTGGCTCTGCATGAGAAAGAATTCACTCTAAAACCTGGTTTATGATCCAAATGAGTTTTATGAGAGTTAGAAGAGGTTTCAGGTTTACACAGGCACTCTCAGGGTCCCTCACCCCGTGCAGCCTCCCTAGAAACTGCTCAGAAAGTCACGTGGTTGCCTCTGGGCTCCTGCCTTTTCCAATTATTCTGCAGGAGGTGTGGTGGACGACCTTTGTCAATCCCATTGGCTAAATTGAATTTACCTGGCCTAGGTGGGCCACTCCAGGTGCAGCGCCCACCCAGGTGTACCTCCACTTCCTGTCTAGAAGTCTGAACCTCTGAGTATGCTCAGTGTACCACTCCTTTTGGCCGGTAGCTCATACCTTTGAGCATGTGTAATGGATGCCCCAGTCTCTAAGCTAAACTACCTAACATTATCACATCCTATCGATCTCATTTGCATTTCTTAAGACAATTAAAAAGTAAGTTCTCCATCCCCTTACAGAAGGGTCTTGGGGAGGAGACGAAACAGTCAGGGTGTGATGTCCCAACGATAAAAAATACAACTTTCCTCTAGTTCCTAAATGCTCCCCTCCCCCTCCCACTGTCATGATCCGAATCCTACCTTGCAAATCTGACTAGACCAGAGGATGTACACTGGGACAGATGGGAACTGGAAACACAGGGAAGCCAGGCCGATGATCTCTTCAGGACCAGTGGTGTGAGTGGCGATAGTGGGAGGGTATAGGGAGGGTGGGTTGGAAAAGGGGAACTTATTTCAAGGATCTACATGTGACCTCCGGAAACATACAACAGAAAAGTGGGTGAAGGGCGACGTGGGACAGAGCAAGATATGACAAAACAATAATTTATAAATTATCAAGGGTTCATGAGGGAGGGGGGATTTGGGAGGGAGGGGAAAATGAGGACCTGATGCCAGGGGCTTAAGTGGAGAGCAAAAATTTTGAGAATGATGAGGGTAACGAACATACAAATGTGCTTTACACGTTGATGCATGTATGAATTTTGATAGGAGTTGTATGAGCCCCTAATAAAATTATTTTTTAAAACTGAGGAGATCAAGTAGAAAGCCAAGGGCTCAAGTAGAAAGCAAATATTTTGAAAACGATGATGGCAACAAATGTACAAATGTGCTTGATACATGGATGTATATATAGATTGTGATAAGAGTTGTATGAGCCCCCAATAAAATGATTGGAAAAAAATTTTAAATATAAAATTAAGTCCTCAATAGTAATAGTGTTTCACTCTGTTTTACATAGTACTTCCAAATGCAATGGAAAGACAAATTATTAGCAATACTAATTTACAGACACCAAGGATATAGCTATAAAAAAGACACCAAATGTTTGACTTCTGAGAATTTATATTCTAATTGGAAAGGAACAGTAAATAAATAAGTGTAATAGGTGTGTTGAAAGAGCAGGATTCTTAAGAGTGGCTTTTAATATAAAACAACCATATTTCATCCCTTTACTGCCTAGGTACTTCCTACCCATTGGTTACAATATTGGACAGACTATCCTTAGATAATAAAAATTCCTCAGAACACTATGCATCCCTAAAAAAAGGAATCCCCTCATTACATGCATGAACTTGGAGAGCATTATGGTGAGTGGAGTTAGTCAATCACAAAATGACAGGAATTGTATGGCACCCCTATTACCAGTCTATAAACCAAGACAGACTTGCATGCCAAAAGGAACAGACTTTGGCGATTCCCAAGGGAGGGAGGGCAAGGGTTAGATGAATCCATGGACTAGAAGGTTAACAGGATTGACGTGGGTGAAAAGGAGGCTGGAAGTCCCTAAGAAGGAGAAGAGAAATCAGTGGAGAAGGCGTGAGATAGGAAAATAGGGAGAGAGTGCTTCATGAGTGGTTTGAACCATCCAATACTGTTGATGGTCTAAAAATGTAACAGCCCAACATACACCTCATTCACAATAAAAATGTCATCCCCCAAAAAAGAAATCTTCTGGTCATTTTGGTCCCAAAACAGGAATAAGTCCTATTACACAAGGTAAATAAAATAATCAAAATCATGTAATAAAGACTGTGAGCTTCCCCTATTAAAGGCTACCTACAGAGGAAAGAGGATCCTTGATGGTGTAGTGGTTCCATGTTGGGCTGCTAACTATGAAGTCATCAGTTCAAGATTACCAGCTGGTCCAAGAGAGAAAGCTGAGACTTCTTACTCCTGTGAAGAGTTAGTCTGGGAAATCCACAGGAGCACTTCTTCCCTGCCCTAGAGGGCCATCACTATGAGTCAGAATGGACTTGATGGTGGTGAGTTTGAGAGAGGGAAGGGAGAGAAGATCTGCTCCATTTCCTGACCAGGGTTTCTGATGGCCTCTGTCTCCTCAAGACCAGAAGAGAGGCCAGGGAAGAAGATACTAGGTAGAGATCGTACAACTCTTCTTGATATGTGCAACGATTAAATAGTATGATATATAGATTGTGTCCAAATAAAACTGTCTTTTTTAAAAAAGGTAAAGGGTAACGAAGATCTCTTTTGACCACCAGTGCCAGCTGCAAGACTGTGAAGTTTGAGAAGCAGATCACCAGGTCTTTAATCCTAGGCATCTCTGATGAGCTTGAATTGCCCACCTTTCTGTCAGCAGCCAAGCACTTGACTATTTGTACCATCCAAGGACCTCCTCTTATTTGACTGGCACTCTGATTTTGTTGATTTCCCTCACTCTGGCGAATACCGGATGTTAACTCCTTTTAGGCTTGGCAAATATCCTAAGTGAACATTTTCTTAGGAAGCATGCATGGGGTCTTCAGGCACCGCTCCCCACCCGCAGGTCTCATCTGCAGATTTTTCTCACCAGGCCTTGTTGGCTGGGCTCTCACTGTCTCCCGGTTTGAAGCCTCCCCTGCTATCATACGTGTGATCTGAACATTAAGAAGGAATCTGTCTTTGAAAAGCCTGTTTTTCCAGGGGAGGAAACAATAAATGCAAAGAACTTAATGTGTTTAAAGAAACAAAAGAGCCTATGCAATTGGTCTGTAATACTCGAGAACTGTAACACTGGTATAGAGCACTATCTGGCTTCACAGACAGAGACACAAACTTAACATCAGTCCAAGGCCAATTCCTATGAGACAGAAGTCAAATATATCTCTACATTCCCTTACCAATTCTAACACTAACTAACCTTCCCACAGCACTCTCCACTCCTCAGCTTGGCTCAATAATTAAACTATAATGACCACCCAGAACTCACAGACCCAAACCCACAATTACGGGCTTTCTTATGGAAGTTAGATGTTCTTCATCATGACAGCTTCTTCCCGACTATGTCCACAAGCAAACCTCTCTCTGGTTGTTGGAGTCTCAGCCCTTGGCCTCTGGCTTGTTCAGGCAATGTTAACAACACTCTTCTAGAGCTGCATGTAAATAGGCATAAGTCATGCCTCCTCTCCATAAGCTTCAGTTCAAAGGCATTCAGCTCTGTTAGTCACCAAGCCTAGCTCCCTCAAAGGCCTGAAAACACGCCACACCACAAATGAGCCTACTGCCCAAAGGCAGTAATCTTTGCTGCCAGGTGAACCAGCAAGCCCATGACTCTGGCTCAGGTTCTGGATCCTGGCTGTGCTGTTGCTATTCCTCTTCCCCTTGTCTGATGTCACGGCTTTCTGTCTCTGGATCAAGATGTCCATGCACAGAAACCTTAGGGTCCAAAGGACATACTCAATTCATAGATCTACTCTCTTGATGGTCCTGTGATTGGCAAGGTCTGTAAGACTAAATTCTAACTAACTACCAGGTGTGGTAGTTACATAACTTCGTGTCAACTTGATAAAGAACATACAGGGGTGGAGTCGAACCTGTCCACCAGAACTGATTGTACCTTCTGGTGGGTGTGGCCTTCTCATAAGGAGAATCCTGGGAACTTTCTCTCTCTCTCTCTCTCTCTCTGTGTGTGTGTGTGTGTGTGTGTGTGTGTGTGTGTGTGTGCTAGTCTTGGTTGACTAGAGAAACAAATTCATAGAAACTCATATGGATATAAGAAAGGGGTTTCTATACACTAACAATTGAATATTGAGAAAACATCCCAGCCCAGTCCACATCAAGTCTTTAAGCCCAATATTAACCTATATGTCCGATACTAATCTACAAAGTACTCTTCAGACTCATGAAACACATGCAATGACGCCGAGTACAGGCAATCACAGACCAGTGGATAGAAAGTGTTTGGATCCAGTGGCGTTATAAGCATCTCAGCGCTGGCAGGAGTCTCCACTTGGCTTCTCCAGCACCCAGGGCTGCATCTGGGTAGGTCCATGTGGCTTCTCCTCAGAGATCTCTCACAGGGAGTCAGCCTTGTCAGTGGAGAGTCTCCAAGGGAAAGAGCCGAGAGAGAAAGTGTGTGTCTCCAGCCTCCAAGGAAGAAACACCAACATTCCCAGAATTCTCAGGAGAAGGCCATGCCCACACAGAGACCTCATAGATTATGACCCGATTGACAGACTAGACTCCACCCCTTCACTCTTAATCCTCTCAAGCCCCAAACTGACACCACAACAAGTATATACTCTTCAGACAGGGAGGACTCACCTCCATTGCCTCTCAAGGAATTCTCAGCACTCCAGGGCTTGTATACAGTTTTCTCTTTTTTTTTTTAATAGTTTACTTAGGGGCTCATAAAACTCGTATCACAATCCATACATACATCAATTGTGTAAAGCACATCTGTACATTCAAAACATTTCCTCTCCACTTAAGGCCCTGGCATCAGGTCCTCATTTTTCCCCTCCCTTCCCAGCCCCCTTCCCTCATGAGCCCTTGATCATTTATAAATTATTATTTTGTCATATCTTGCCCTCTCCGATGTACCCCTTCACCCACCTTTCTGTTGTCAGTCCCCCAGGGAGGAGGTCACATGTAGATCCTTGTAATCGGTTCCATCTTTCCAACCCACTCTCCCTCTACCCTGCCAGTATCGCCACTCACACCACTGGTCCTGAAGGGATCATCCGCCCTGGATTCCCTGTGTTTCCAATTCCTATCTGTACGAGTGTACATCCCCTGGTCTAGCCAGACTTGCAAGGGATAATTCGGATCATGATAGTGGAGTTGCGGGGGAGAGGAGGAAGCATTTAGGAACTAGAGGAAAGTTGTATTTTTCATCATTGCTACATCACACATTGACTGGCCTGTCTCCTCCCCTACACCCCTCTGCAAGGGAATGTCCAGTGGCTGACAAATGGGCTTTGGGTCTCCATTCTGTACTCCCCCTTTCATTCACTATGGTAAGATTTTTTTGTTCTGATGATACCTTATGCCTGATCCCTTCAACACCTCATGATCACGCAGGCTGGTTTGTTTCTTCCTTGTGGGCTTTGTTGCTTCTGAGCTAGATGGCCGCATGTTAACTTTCAACCCTTTAAAACCCCAGACGCTATACTTCTGATAGCCAGTCACCATCAGCTTTCTTCGTCACATTTGCTTATGCATGCATTTGTCTTCAACGATCATATCATGGAGGTGTGCACCCAATGATATGATTTTTTGTTTTTTGATGTCTGATAACTGATCCCTTGGGCACCTCGTGATCACACAGGCTGGTGTGTTCTTTCATGTGGGCTTTGTTGCCTCTGAGCTAGATGGCCGCTTGTTTACCCTCAAGATTTTAAGACCCCAGATGCTATATCTTTGGATAACCAGGAACCATCAGCTTTCTTCACCATAGTTGCTTATTCACCCACTTTGTCTTCAGTGGTTGTGTCAGGAAGGTGAGCATCATAGAATGCCAATTTAATAGAAGAAAGTATTCTTGCATTAAGGGAGTACTTGAGTGGAGACCCAATGTCCTTCTGCTACCTTAATATTAAACCTATAAATATAGGCACATAGATGTATTGCCCATCCTCATATATAATTATATTTACATATGAACCTGTATTTATGTAGACCTCTATAAATGCCCTTTGCCTCCTACCTCTTTCCTCTATTTCCCTTGACTTTCCTCCTGTCCCACTATCATGCTAAGTCTCCACCTGGGTTTCAACAATTCCTCTTGGTTACATTACCCTTGATCATTCCCTACCAGGCCTCCCACACCCACCTGACCACCAATTTGGATCACTTGTTGTTCCCTTGTCCCTGGGTTTGTTGACACCACTTCTTTTCCCCACCTCTCCCTATCCCATGTTCCCCCGGAACTGTCCGTCCTGTTGTTTTTCTCCTCCAGATTGTTCATCCAGCCAATCTTATTAAGACAGATTTGCAGAGATAATAAAATGCACAAAAGCAAGACAAAGCAAAACCAAGCAACAATATACAACAAACCACTAATAAAAAAAAAACACAATAAGAAAGAAAAGCTTGTAGTTAGTTCAAGGATCATTTGTTGGCCTTTAGGAGTGTTTTCTAGTCTAGTCTGTTGGGGCACCACGCCCTGGCCCCAAAGTCCACCTTTAGCATTCCCTGGGGACCTTGCAGCTCCATTCCCTTGCTGTTCCGCTGCATTCCCCCAGTGCTTTGCCTTGGTGTGGTGGGAACAGGTCAGGCACAATTCCCACACTGTGTCTCCGGTGCTGTCCCCTGCAGGGCCATGGGTCAGTGAGGGGCGTCATGTCTTATAGTGGGGCTGCCATGCGGTCCTCTCTGTGGACTGACTGTTCTAATTGGGGTTATCATTCTCAAGGCCTGGTGGGCCAGCACGTGCTCCACTCTCTGCTACTCCCCCTTCATCTGCTCCCATGTGCTCTGATCAGATATGTCCCTCTCCCGAGCTGCAGATTCAATGCCGTCCTTTGAAATAAATTCTTTTCAGGGGAAGAGCAGGCATCCACTTAGGATTTGGTAGTGGGGCCAGCCCCCCAGACCTCTCCATTGGTTCCCTACTCCACGCCGAATGTTGCATTCACACCTTGGGGCACTGGGTTGAAGTCTGGTCCCTCTTTCCCTGTGGAGATATAAACAATACCCTCCCCTTGGGTAGGTTAGCTCAGCTGGTAGAGCGGAGGACTGTAGGCTACACATGTTGGATAAAATCATATCATCTACAAATAATGATAGTTTCACCTCTTCCTTCCTTTTATGTCTCTTCTTTGCCTTATGCTGTTAGCTAAAACCTCCAGAATGATATTAAATAAGAGTGGGGACAAGGGACATCCCTGTCAGGTCACCTTTTTCAGTGCAATTGTGTTAGTCTTTTCACCATTCACTACCGCCTTGGCTGTTGGTTTTTAATATTTAGCTTGTATTGTCTTGAGGAACTTTCTTTACATTCCTATCTTCTCAAATGTCTTAAACAGGAATTGGTGTTGGATGTTGTCGAATGCTTTTTCTGCTTCTATCGATATTATCATGTGATTCTTATAGTTTTTCATGTCAATGTGATGAATAACACTAATGGTTTTTCATATGTTGAACCATCCCTGCATCCCTGGTATGAATCCCACTTGGTCATGGTGAATTATTTGTTTTATATACTTTCATATTCTGTTGGCTAGTATTTTGTTAAGGATTTTTGCATTGATGTTCATTAGCAATATTGGTCTATAGTTCTCGATTCTTGTGGGATCCTTGCCCGGATTTGGTATCAAAATTATATTAGCTTCATAGAAGAAGTTCTGGAGTTTTCCATATTTTCCTATGTTCTGGAAGAGTTTGTGTAGGATTGGTGTTAGTTCTTCCCTAAATGCTTGGTAGAATTCTCCAGTGAAGCCACCTTGTCCAGGGGATTTTTTTGTTGTTGTTGGTAATCCCTTGATAACCTTGTCTATTTCTTCTATTGCTATGGGTCTGTTGAGATTCTTGATGTCCACCGATGATAGTCTAGGAAGGGATTGTTTTTCCAAGAAATTGTCCACGTCTTCTAAATTGTTGAATTCATTGGAGTACAGTCCTCCATAGTACTGTGTAACTATCCTTTTGATGTCATTAAGCACTGTTGTAATGTCCCCTCTTTCATCCCTTATTCTTGCTATTGAAATTTGTTCCCTCCTTTCTTTGGATAGGTTTGCCAGTGGTCTATTGATTCTGTCTATCCTTTCAAAGAATCAACTTTTAACAGTATTAATTTTTTCTTTATTTTTCTTATTTTCCCTCTCCTGAATCTCAGTCCTGATTTTTATCATTTATTTTCTTTTGCTACTAGTAGGATTGTCCTGCTGACTCTGCTCTACTTGTTGTAAATTTTGTGCCAACATATCAATCATGAGGCACTCTTCCTTTCCCAGGTGTGTATGTATTGCTATGATGACTGCCTTTGCTGTGTCCCATAAGTTTTGGTATGCCATGTGCTCATTCTCGTTAGTTTCTAGAAATTTCCTAATTTTATCTCTGATCTACGCCAGTACACACTCCTTTTTCAGGGGAGCGTTATTCATCCTCCAATTGTTTGCTCTTATTTCCTTTGTCTTCCTTTTGTTGATTTCCAGTCTGATGGCACAGTGATCAGAGATAGAGGTCTGTGTGATTTCAATGTGCTTAAATTTATGTAGATTTGCCTTATACCCCAGCATGTGGTATATCTTCAAATATGTGCCATGTGGGCTTGAAAAGAATGTGATTTTTTTTTTTTTGGTGTATTTGAAAGAAAAGCTCTAATTCTAATTCAGGTCAAATTCTCTAATTGTGGTGTTTAGATCTCTAGCCTCTTTGTTGGGTTTCTTTCCCTGTTATCGATCTTTCTTGGAGAGTGGTATATTGAAATCACTCACTATAATTGTTGAGGCTGTGATTTCTTTTTTAATCTTTTGTAGTGTTTCATGGATGTATTCAGTGGGTCTCTCATTCAGGAAATATATGTTTGCAATGCTTTGTGGTTCTTTGTCTACGATTCCCTTGAGCATTATATAGTGTCCCCTCCTTTCTCTTTTTATGGCTTTCACGTTGAGGTCAATTTTATCCGAGATTTGGATTGCAACCCCTGCTTTTTTTGAATTGATGTTTGCTTGGTAAGACTTTTCCAGCCTTTGATTCTCAGCCTATTTTTGTCTGTAGCCTTGAGCTGTGTTTCCTGTAGGTAGCAGATGGATGGGTTGCATTTTCTAAGCCAGTCTGCTAGTCTCAGTCTTTTAATGCTTCAGTTCAGGCCATAGATATTCAGGGTTATTATCTCCATCTGCGGACTCTGTGATGTCAACTTATACCTTTTGTGTTCGGGTTTTCCTATTTTCCTTTCTCATTAGTGTGTTGTGCATTTGTGTGTGTGTGTGTGTGTGTGTGATTCTTGACTTCTTTCCATCCTTTAGCCAATGCTCTCTTACAGTCTATTTTTTCTTTGTTGCCCTCTGGATGAGGTTGTTCTATGTGGTTGTCTCTTATTTATACTTGATGAGTGTTGTTCTTCTGCTCATACTGGGTCAGCAAAGATCTTTTGTAGGGCTGGGTTTCTTCTCATGTATTCTTTGAGGTTTTTCCTTGTCTGGGAAGACTCTTACTTCTCCATCTATCGTGATTGATAATTTGGCTGGGTAGAGTGTTCTTGGGTTTGTATTGTTTTCCTTCAATTTTTGGAATATGTTACTCCACTCTCTCCTCTTCTTCTTAGTTTCTGCTGATAATTCTAAGCCCATTCTTGTTTGGGAACCTTTATATGTGATTGCTTATTTTTCCCTAGCTGCTCTATTGATTTCCTCCTTTTTTTCTCAAGGTTGGATAGTTTAACTATTATGTGCCTTGGTGACTTCTTCTTGGGATTCAGTCTAGTTGGTGTTCAGTCTAGTTGGTGTTCTTTCAGTCCCCTGAATCGTTGCCTGATTTTCATTCATTAAACTTGGGAAGTTTTCGTCCAAGAATTCTCTTACTATTGTTGCAGATGACTTCTTTGTTGTGTCTTCCTCCAGTAAGGCAATAATTCTAATGTTGTTCCACTTCATAGCATCAGATATAGCTCTTAGGTTGTTTGTTTTTTTTTTTCAGCTTCTCTGATGGTCTTGTTGGATTTTTGTTCACCTTTGTTAAAGTCTGCTTGGCTGTCCTCCAAGTCACTGATGTGGTTCTCTGCCCCTCCAGTTGATTCTCGAGGTCCATGTTTCTGCTACTGGTTTTTGTAATCTCCTCCCTAAGTTCTTGTGTTTCCCTTTGGTGTATGGCCTTTATCTCCTCTATCATTTCATCCTTTTCTGTATTGTTTCCCTCATATCCTGTATGACTCCAAGCAGCATTCTGAAAATTTATTTCTGTTGCAGCTCAATGTCTTCTTCTGTGTCACTCTGTCGCCATCTTCCCGGAAGTCTGCAGTTTCTCGTATACAGTTTTCTAACTTCAGACAATAAGGGCTAGGTGGTGCCACATTTAATGTGTCACATCTTTTCTTCAAGGAAAATCATTCATTCACCTGATTTTGGATCTTTTAAAAGCCAAGGAGTACCCTGGTGCTGCCAACACTAAAGCTCGCAGCTGCTAATTGAAATGTCAATGATCTGAACCCACCAGCTATTTTGCAGGAGAGAGCTATGGTAGCTCACTTCCATGAAGAGATACAGCTGTGGGAACATGATGAGGCAGCTCCACTCTGTCCTAGACGGTTGCGATGAGTCAGAATTAACTTGATGCCAATGGGTTTGACTTTGGGGAGATGGGGGATGGTTACAGCAGTCTTAACATCTCAGACCACTTTACCGAGATGCCACTTTGTGTTCCATTTCTTCTATCTTATCAATTGCACGTTAGGCCACTTTATGGAGGTTTTTACAACCTGCCTCATATGTTTCACATATTCTATTTTTTAAATTCAGATATTGTCTACTTTTAATGACATGTGCATTTGTTGATTAAGAATATTTGGAAGACCCCTCCCATGCCACCTGTGAGCCCGGAGCTGCTGCCACTCTCTGCATCCCTAAGCTTCCCGCTTGCCCAACATGGAGTCCCATTCCTTCCTCTTCCAAAAGTGCCATGGCAACTCTGAAGGACCGGTTGATTCAGAATCTCCTGATGGAAGAACTGCACCACCACCCCCCCCCCCCAGAATAAGATTACAGTCCTTGGGGTTGCTGCTGTGGGAATGGCCTGTGCCATTTCTATCTTAATGAAGGACTTGGCAGATGAACTCATCCTTGTTGACGTCATGAAAGACAAATTGAAGGGTGAAATGATGGATCTCCAGCGTGGCAGCCTTATCTTTCGAACACCAAAAATCATCTCTGGCAAAGACTATGGTGTGACTGCAAATTCCAAGTTGGTTATCATGGCTGGAGCTCATCAGCAGGAGGGAGAAAGGCATCTTAATTTGGTCCAATGCAACGTGAATATCTTCAAGTGCATCATTCCGAATGTCGTAAAGCACAGCCCGAACTACAAGTTGCTCATTATTTCTAATCCAGTGGATATCCTTACCTATGTGGCTTGGAAGATAAGTGGCTTCCCCAAGAAGCATGTTATTGGGAATGGTTGCAATCTGGATTCAGCACAGTTCCGTTACTTAATGGGGGAGAGGCTGGGAGTCCACCCATTAAGCTGTCACGGAGGGGTCTTTGGGGAGCATGGAGATTAGTGTGCCAGTTTGGTGAGGAATGAATGTTGCTGGTGTCTTCCTGCATCCTGCTTTAGGCACTGATGGAGATAAGGAACTATGGAAAGAGGTCCACAAACAGGTGGTCGACTGTGCTTATGCAGTGATCAAACTGAATGGCTATACTTCCTGGGCCATTGGGCTCTCTGTGGCTGACTTGGCAGAGAGTATAATGTAGAATCTCAGGCGGGTACATCCCATTTGCACCATGATTAAGGGACTTTATGGCACAAACAAGGATATCTTCCTCAGTGTCCTGTGCATCCTGGGACAGAATGGGATCTCAGATGTGGTGAAGGTGACCCTGACTCCTGAGGAAGAGGCCCGGTTGAAGAAAAGTGCAGATATGCTTTGGGGGATCCAAAAAGAGCTGCAGTTTTAACGTCATATACAAACCACTTCACTGTCTGGGCTACAAATGGATTTTAGTTGGGGGATTTGTGCATGTGGCTCTTTTAATCTCTTCTATGACTAAAGCAGTAAAATTATGATCGAGGGTAAGCATTAATGTCCTAAAGTCAGACCTGGGGATGGGCCATAAAGCCTTACAACTCTATCCTGAGGTGAATAATATTTATCATGTGTAGTTCTGTATTGGTTAGCATAAAATTGTTCTCCACCTCCAAGACCCCACTGCCAAGGCGTTTACTATGTGTGATAGAACTTCTGGTACCTTCACTCAACATGCCAAGTCCACCTTCTTTCCCCAATCACATCTTGGGCTCCAGTGTGTAAAGTGAATCCAGTATCGCATGTCTTGTGCAACAAAAAAAAAACCCATTTGGAACATAGCAATATGCCTTACACATATTACAGAAACATAGGCAGAAGCCTTCCTTATATATGGGTGGTTAGAGGGCTTCACCTGGATTCCTAATAGAAATATCAAAATACAGAACAATCATGTGTAAAGGTGTGTCCAGCAGTGCTACTTTCAAGTCTTGTTAAGAAAATTAAAAATCGCAAATATTAAGGAGGAGACTGATATTTCAGTGAATTTTAATAAATTGCACTATTTAATACAGTGATATTTTAAAGGCTACAGTGCACAATCATAAGGTTATCAGTATTTATAAGCTACATTTTACTGTACTCATAAGAGATCTATAATATTATGAAAATCCTTCTACTATTAGATGATAAAAGCAAAATGCCAAAAATATAAAATTGTAGTTCACTCAACTAGAACATAGATTCTGAGCCAGTTAAAACAGTACAGCTGACAGAGAAAGGGAGTTAGATTGTCTCTAATCTTCACACACTGACAGGCACACACAATTCTAAAGGGACTTTCCCTCCAGAATGTGCCCTGCTCACCCTGGAGGACTCCTCTCTGGACACCTCCATGAAAAATTAAAGTGATGGGAATGGGACATTGAATCCCTAGAGCTCTGGCCTCTCTTTTAAACCACAGAGGAAGTTGATTCCCCTGGTTCTTTTCCCTGCTCACCAGCAGCCTACCTCCTTGCCTCCAACTGCTATGGCTTTTTGAATCAAGAGAGAAATCTTTTGCCAGCACCATGGGTTCATGCTAATTCTGTATGTTCACCAGTCCTTGCCTTAGCAGAACCCCACTACTGGGTGCTCCAGAAACAGACATCCCTGGATCTTGACTTTTCAGGGGACTTAGGTGGCTTCTTGTCCAAAGAAAATTCTCTCCATTCCTCTCTGTCAAGCAAAATGGTGCTGAACCCACATCTCTTCCCTGCTGTGCCTGGCTGTGATTTCCAGCTCCCATTCCACAAATCTACAAAGTATGCCACTAGGTCTTCTTGTTAACGACGTCCCCGTGCCATTTCAAGCCCAGAGAACCAGAGTCAGGGGACCATTTATCAGCTGGACCCTCATGATCCAATTACCAGTGCCAGGCAATCAGACATGAAGGTAAGTAAGTGTGTTACTGAACTGTCCTAGGAAAATGGTCCTGCGGATGAAGAGGATATTCTAGAATACCAATGAAAGTCTGAGGACTCATTATGGAGTACTGTTAACAATAAATTTGCCTCCTGGCTGCTTGGGGTGAGTGCTAGCAGACGTATGTATACCTACACAGGTGTCAAAGCTATGGATTTGGGAATCTGTACATCCGTAACATTGTCTCTGCAGTATTACCACTGGGCGCCTGATTTCATGTGAGAACAATAGGACCTGTTTGGAGAGGAATGTGGGAGGGATTGCATGTCTGACAAGGCTTGTTTCGATGTGGGTGTGGTATTAGAGAATATAACTTTTCATAGCCGTCTAATTGCCTTGGACCATACATAAGAATGCCATCTCCAGTGCTTTACTCATCAGGGTGACCCCAAAGCTGCCAGGTTCCTTAGAAATCAAGATCGGGTTTTGCATGCCCTTTCCACATGCCCCTTAGCATAATACAGTCTAGTTTCTAAAAATAACAATGACTTTGGATTTAGTCAGATTTGGGTTGGAAGTCTGAGAAATATTTACAAACTGTGAGACTTTGGGTAAATGATCTACATCACAAATCAGTCCCCTATTGGAACGAATAAAATAGGACTGCTATCTAATGTGTAGCAAAGACCAAAGTGAACCGTTGAAAATAGGACTGCTATCTAATGTGTAGCAAAGACCAAAGTGAACCGGCTGACTCAGCACCAACATACCACACAGTGGGTTCTGACTCGTAGTGGCCATACATGCAGCAAAATGAAATGCTGCCCTCTAACCACCTACCTGCTCGTCTCTGCAATGAGGAGGGAATGGCTCATAGTCACAAAACAATTGCTGTTTGCCTGGCACCAGTCTAAGAGTGGTCCATGTCTGAACTGGCTTGTTTCTATGTGCTTGTAACAGTCAACAATCTGAGGCTGAAGGAGGCCTGGAGACACGGGTGCTTGAGCTCTCACTGGCTGACTGAGAGGGATGAAGGCTACCAGCCTACTGCTGATTCAGAATCTGACATCAATCAACAGTCAGAATAAATGAGGGACTCTACAAACAGGATGGGGTTTCCCATTGTTCTTAACAGTTCTATTGGAATATAATTCACATTTCATACAATCCATTGTATAATATCACTACAACCAGTTTTAGAACATTTCCTTCATTCTTGTATTCCTCATTATTAGCTCCCCATTTCTGTCCCCAGCCTCCCCTACCATGTCCCACTCCTGCCCCATTAAACATAATGTTTTGAAGATGGTTTGTTTTCCCCTTTCCCCTGAAAAACATTTTTAAGATTATCATTCTTTTAAATTAAGAATAGCGAGTGTGGTGTCTAAAAAGTTAGCCTTACAGCGATGTCATCAAACAGGTATCAGTTGCTTTACACATGAAAAAAATTGAGGCAGAGAACAATGGAGTGACTTTCCCATATCAATGGGTGACAGCTCAGCTACCCCAAACTCAGGTTTCCTGACTGCTGGCTTGGTGTCCTAACCTATATCCTGATGTAAAGGTTGGTGGGCATGACCATGGTCGTGCAGGAGGGGCATGGCCATTGGAAGCAGTCGTGAGTCCCCACAGTGTAGACATCAGCAGTCAGCAGTGTAAGGGGCTGCATTAGGAGAAGGAGAACATCTGGAACAAGGGATGTGATGGTTATGACCTACCAAGAGTTGACTAGGCGAAGCCTGAGATATTGCACTCATTTTTAGATACCGCTCACTTTCAGAGAAGGGAGATTGAGGCTGAAAGTGAAATCCGCCTTCAAGTATCTGAAGGTCTGTCATGTGGGAGGGAGATTAGATTAGCCTTTGGGCCCCCAGGAGTATAACCAGAACCAAGGAGAGCTGAAAGAGCATTGCCTTAGAAACTAGCCAGGTCCACATTCAAGTCTCACAGAGCCAAAGAATAGCTATGGCTTGAGGACAACATCCAGAACCTTTCTGCCTCAGTTTGTTTCTCTGTACTATGAAGGTTCTAGCCAGGTGGCCTTGTACAGAAAACACTGGGTGGCTCACACCAGGGGGTTCAAATCTACCACCCTTTCCATTCTGCAGGGAAAGGAAGAGGTTGTTCTTTCCCATAAAGATGTCTAGTCTCAGAAACCCTAGGGAGCAGTGCTACTTAAGCCTAAAAAAGGCGGCTGTGAGTCAGATCGACTTGATGGCAGTGGGTTCCAGTTTCCTCAAAACCAAACCAAACCAAAGCAGCTAACCCTTTGTGGTCTTATTACTTCTGGCTCATAGACCCTCTAGGACAGAGCAGGTCTGTCCTCTGACAGGGTTTCCAAGGCTGTAACTCTTTACAGAAGCACACTGCTGAAGCTTTTTGCTCCCCAGAACTGGGGTGAGTTAAACTGCTGACCTTCTGGTTCTCAGTCAAGCACTTGGCCACTGGGCCGCCAAGGTTTTTCATCTTCCTTGTGGAGCAAAAAAACCCAAAGCCACTGCTTTCCGGTGGATCCTGCCCCAGTAGGATCTTGTCAATCAAACCACACGGTATCTCCGTGCACGGCAATCTTTCTGAACCGCGCATTCAGCTCTATGCGCGACCCTAGCTGCTTCCACCCATCCTTTCTTTCTTCCACCTCGTGTTCTTCTTCCTGGGTTTTCACTCCCACCCTTTTTCTATTTCCACCTCCTGGGAGTCTCCCCCCTGCAGGTCAACCGCAGCTCAGAGGAGCGCTTCTTCCTGCTGGGTTTCTCCGACTGGCCCTCCCTGCAGCCGGCCCTCTTCGTCCTCGTCCTCCTATGCTACCTGCTGACGCTCCTGGGTAACTCGGCGCTGGTGCTGCTGGCCGTTCGCGACGCGCGCCTGCACACGCCCATGTACTACTTCCTCGGCCACCTGGCCCTGGTGGACGCGGGCTTCACCACCAGCGTGGTGCCGCCGCTGCTGGCCAACCTGCGTGGCCGGGCGCGCTCGCTGCCGCGGGGCGGCTGCCTGGCACAGCTGGCCGCGTCGCTGGCGCTGGGCTCGGCCGAGTGCGTGCTGCTGGCGGTGATGGCGCTGGACCGCGCGGCCGCCGTGTGCCGCCCGCTGCACTACGCCAGCCTGGCCTCGCCGCGCCTGTGCCGCGCGCTGGCCGGCGCCTCCTGGCTGGGCGGCCTGGCCAACTCGGCCGCGCAGACGGCGCTCCTGGCCGCCCGGCCGCTGTGCGCGCCGCGCCGGCTGGACCACTTCGTCTGCGAGCTGCCCGCGCTGCTCCAGCTGGTCTGCGGCCGCGGCCGCAGCGACGGCACCGAGCGCCAGATGTTCGCCGCCCGCGTGGTCATCCTGCTGGTGCCGTCCACGGTCATCGCGGCCTCCTACGGCGCCGTGGCGCGCGCAGTCTGGGGCCTGCGGGCCGGCGGGGGCGGGCGGAAAGCGCTGGGCACCTGCGGCTCCCATCTGGCGGCCGTCTGCCTGTTTTACGGCTCGGCCAGCTACACCTACCTGCAGCCCGCGCGCACCTACGACCAGAGCCGGGGCAAGTTCGTCTCGCTCTTCTACACGGTGCTCACGCCGGCCCTCAACCCGCTCATCTACACCCTGAGGAATAAGGAGGTGAAGGGCGCCGCGAGGAGGCTCCTGGGGGACATCAGGAGGGGGGCGGCCAGGCCGTGAGGAGGTGGCAAGGGGCCACCGAGCCAGCCCAGGACCGAAGGATGGAAACGTCCATGGGAGGGTCAGTCCATGCTGCCCTCAGACTCTCCTCTGCTGTGAGCGATTCTGTAACAAGGCTCCACGGTTACTGGGTGAAGTCCCCCCCCTCCCGTCAGAAATGCCCCTGCTTCACGAGGGATGTGTCTTTCCTGTTACCTAGCGGTTGGAACCAAACCCAAGGTCACAGAGTGGATTCTGACTTTTAGTGACCAATGTACAAGGAGACGTCATAAAAATTCGTAAAATGTGGAATGGAAAGATAATGGAATTTCCCCCAATAACTTTTGGAAGCCCTCTAGTGGGAAAGAGCTACCCCACAGGATGTCCTTGGCCGTGATCTTTGCGGAGGAAGAGGGGGGATTTCAACCACTAACTTTTAGATCAGCAGCTGATCCTTGCTTCTACCACCCAAGCTATATAAACTTTAATCTAGATAAAGGTCTGGGGAAGAGAAAAAATGTACCCCCACCTCCCACCCAACCTGGTTTCTGCTAGACTAAGGAGGGAGGAGGTGGGCTACTGAGGGGGCACTTACCATTCCTTGAGCAATACAGTAACCTCCCTTCAATACTTCTAATGCTGATTAAATTATGTGTAACCGGATGTTATCTTTAACTTGTCCCGGTGGGATGGAAGAGTTATGGTCTCTAAAGTTGACAAAGAGCTTTTGTTTGTTTGTTTTCTAATGTAGGGAACCTTGCAGGAGACTCTGTGCAAGAACAGGAATCAAGAGCTCTCTCTCCAGCAAACTGAGACATCATGGCAACTTACCCAGATGACCAGTGCTCAGCAGAGGGCACTTGACTCATAAGATTGACGTGGTGGTTGTGCTGTGTTGGGTGAAGATAGGACACTCTCCCATAGGAAGTGGTTCATGCACCAGTTTTGAAGAAGACTCTAGCACTCGTCGGAAAGGAGGGCAAGGCTCGGATTCTAGGAAGAGCCAGCTTGCAAGTGATTAGTGGCAAGATATGAGTCAGAGACTGTAAGAGAGAGGATAAATGGATGGTGGAGGAGGAAAGCGGGGGGTCTGGTGTTCCCAAGAAGAAGTTGTAGAGGAATCAGAGAGGAAAACCTCCATTAGCAAGAACTTGGGCCCAGAAGCCAACCCCATCTCTTTCTTATTCAACTGATGCCTCCAGCCAAAAAGAAGGCTTGCTAGACGCTAAAGACAGAGACTGGTGCACAATCCCTCACCTTTTAGAAAGACCATTCCCGCCTGAAGATTTTCTACCCCCAAGGAGCCCACACTAGAGAGAGAAACAGCAGTTCAAGATCCCCCTGGAAGCTCTCTCCCTGCCCACTACCATGCCCATAGAAAGGAAAGACTTAATTGGGTGTGGGACATGGACAGTACATAAGGGTTACCATGCCAGATTTCATGTCACACCAAATACCCTTACACAAAAAGCAAAGCTTTGTAATTAACTTTTTAAATTATTTATTTGTTATATTATGATCATGTCACAATAATTAATTAACTGAAACATAAGTAATTTCACTCTTCTTCACTATAGCTGGAAATTCAGTTTGACTCCACAGCCATTGGGTGACATTATAGATGAGGCAGAAAACATAGAAAATACTGACACACTTGGGTGC
Source organism: Tenrec ecaudatus (assembly GCF_050624435.1). Taxonomy (NCBI): domain Eukaryota; kingdom Metazoa; phylum Chordata; class Mammalia; order Afrosoricida; family Tenrecidae; genus Tenrec; species Tenrec ecaudatus. The sequence goes on from NC_134530.1 coordinate 308,762,196, forward strand.
CAACCTATGCCTTACTATCTTAATGGGTAGGAAAGGAAATAGAGGAGATTTTCTACAGATCAGAATTGGATTTAAATGCTGCCTACCATATACCTTAGCAGTTCATTTTCCATTCTCGGGAACACATGATACACAATCAAACGGGTTAAAATCAAAGAGGCCCAGCCTGGAAAAAGATTCCCTCCCCATCTCATCCCAAATCTTACTTTTCTATTTATTACCTTCCCTCTAATTTTTCACAACCACCAAAGGATGTGATTCGTGAATAAAGAGATAAGCTCTTTTGCGCTTGATACCACCCCATCCCTAGAGCAGTCACCCTGCATAGCAGCGACAAGTAAGGAAAAGGAAGTTGTCCTTTCTGATGTCATAATCTGCCATCTTCTTCCCGTCTTCCAGGGTCTTTCCATTGCAGTTCACGGTCTGGGTCTCGGGGGTTATACCAGTCTTCATCTCGATCATCTTTTTCACCTGGGCCACGGAGTAGGACCTCCACACCAGCAGGTGGTACTTCCGCCCATCATCATCTAGGTCTATCAGGACTAGGGGCACCTCCTCATCAGTGGGCTTCACCACCTTCAGGGTGAGATGAATGGTCTCCTCTTTGTCAATGCCGTAAGATGAAAGGCTTCTCTCAGGCCTGAGGGTTTTAGACCCCAGCAACAGGACCTGGTCTTGCACGTGAACCTTGGTCTTGGATCGGATATGCTCATTGATCTTCTTTACTTTGTCAGTCTGGTTGGCAGTGAAGGTCATCAATTCCCATTGCTCAGAACGAACATTTACCTGAACAGAACAACGAGAATCCAACAACAATGCCTTAATGTCCACCTCCCCCTCTACCTCCCCAACCCCACCCCCTTTGCCCACCTGAATGACTCCTGCCCTTCCCCAGCCTGTCAGGTCCCCTCACTCCTTTTCACCAACCTAAGTCCTTCACTGGCTTGGACCTTCTCCCTTTGGAATTGCCTGATTATAACACAGACAAGAAAATGAGTCTCCTTCCATTATAGACATAACTCGTTTTCCATTCTAAAATAGTTAATAATGCCCATTTCTATTTACCTGCCTCCTTTCCGGATAAGCTCGCCGAGTGTCAAAAAGTTAATCCAACTATAAAAGCTTCAAAAGATGTATATTAGACTCAAAAGTCACCTCCTAAAGAGAGTTTCCAAGACTTGACAGACTCCTTGGATATCCCCTTGGCAGGAAACTCTGGTTAGGACACATCATCTCAGCAGGATCCATTTCCTTTAGCTCACCCGATGCTTTATCATGACAATGCATGTATGACCGTGGCACTGTCTCCAGTGTTACTTGTGAGTCTGTTTCATGGCTCTTGTGCTATACGATCACCTTTAATGTGATCAGTTCTCACTCACTGATGGTAGGAACTACACTAGTTTTACTTCAATCACTGGAACATGCTGAAAGATGAGGACATTTACCCCTGTGCAGCTGTTTGACAGCCCGGAAGACCACCCTTGAGGCCCCTTCAGAAATAGCTTCTCCAAATGGGATAAGTGATGATGTTACATTGTGGAGATTGTAAGCCATGACGTGAAACAGCTGTATGTGAATGGAAAATGGACTTTCTCTGTGAACCTTCAAAAGAAAAAGTATATATATATATATATATCTTCCCAGGTCGGCAGTCATCAAGACTGTTTGACATTCTTTCACTAAAATGTCACTCCTCTGTATTAAACATGACCTTCCTCTCAGCTTCTCCTTAGAATGCATCTATTCATATATCAAGTAATTTATTATGTCATCAACAATGTAAAATAAATATGTTTGGTAAAGCCCTCTGAGGAGGGAGCACCTTAGTTTAAAAGCTCTAGATTCCTAAGCGGGGCTCAAGACATCATTTTAAAGCTTAACAGCCCCAATGGGCACCTCCACTCCCTATGATTTACCCGGAAGAGTGGCCAGCATCCAAGCAGTGGCACAAAGCAGAACTCAGGATGTGAAGGACCCGATCCTCTCCCTACTACCTTTCTTCCCACAGTGCAAAACCCCCCACCCTCTCTCAAGATGCCTCCCCATCTCCCCGCCTTCCCAAGCACTGCCACTTGCCCGCCTCCTGAGATCTTTCTGCAACTCTTGGGGACGCTCCTCCTTTCCCATCCCCTTGATCAAATCCTGACTTACACAGAGGCAGGGTGCGTTGGGAGCCATCACGGCAGTAGTCAGGAGAGCAGAAATCTGAAGATGAGAAAAGGGACCTGAAACCCAGCTTATATAGAGCAGAGTTGGGAATCCCTGGACCGGATGGCGTTCTGTGCCCTTTGTTCTCACACTTTGTCAGAAAGCTCTTTCACTTTCAGTGGGTGGAGTGGGGTTAGTTAATAAACCAAGAATACTTTCTGTTATGGCGCTGCTCCCCTCGGCTGACGTATTTTCATTCCAAACATGGGAGAGTCCTTTATAAACCTTATTTTTCCCTGATTAACCTCCTTACATCCCCACTTCTGATCCTGATTTATGAACCATCAGCCCTGATCCTCACTAGCATGAAGACCTTTTATGCTCAGTGATGTTCCTCTCATGTTTTTCTGTGTCTTCCATCAGTTACTTAGGGACCTTCCTAAGAGCAAGGGAGCCCAAGAGAGGACAATCAGGGTTTCTGTAGAGTACTGTGATTTGTGAGCAGCCTATGCACAGTGGAATGTCCCAGGGTGAAACATTGTTTGAGAGGACAGAGGGTGAAACATTGTTTGGGAGGACAGAGGGTGAGACATTGTTTGGGAGGACAGAGGGTGAAACACTGTTTGGGAGGACAGAGGGTGAAACACTGTTTGAGAGGACAGAGGGTGAAATATTGTTTGGGAGGACAGAGGGTGAAACATTGTTTTGAGAGGACAGAGGGTGAAACATTGTTTGAGAGGACAGAGCCCTAGACTGAGAATAGACAGGAGTTCAAGTCCTAGGGGTACCACCTGGTATATGACCTTGAGCAAGTTTGTTCACCTCCTTAACTGCTGGCTTCCTAGTCTGTGAAATGAGATTATGGAAGAGGATCCCTAAAAAGATTCCAGGCTTGGGTTATTCCGGGTTGACTAGAAAAGCAAATCCATGGACACACATATGTGGATAAGAAAGAGATTTATAGAAAGAGTAATTGAATATTGAGAAAGCATCCCAGCTCAGTTCAGGTCAAGTCCATAAGTCCAATGTTAGTCCATATGTCCGATCCCATTCTATAAAGTCCTCTTCAGACTCACGCAACACAATGCAATGATGCCGAATGCAGGAAGATCAAAGACCAGTGGGTGGAAAGTCATGTAAACCCGGTTGCAGTGGAAGCATCTCAGCACTGGTGTGGGTCTTCACGTGGCTCCTCCAGCTCCAGGGCCCTGGCTCCATTGGTGTAGCTCCATGTGCCTTGTCAGCAGGAATGTCCAGGAAGGGTGGGTCTCGCCTCCAGTGAGCTATTTATCTCCTTCATGCCTCCAAATGAGGTCATCAAGCAGAGACCCGATTGACAGGCTAAACTCCACCCCTTTACTCTTAATAGTCTCAAGATGACACCAGATGATGTAACTGCCACAAGGCTCAAAATAGCTTTGTTTATAAATATCCTTTACAATGCATTCTACGTGATAGCCAAGCTAGTCACATCCCTGGCCTATGGTCAGAGGGGATTCACCAGGGGCTTTATCCACGTATATTTCCCACTTCATTTTTTTTCCATTTATAATTTAGCACCCTGCCTTGTGATCTCCCTTATGATCCATTTGAATTTATTCTACTTTTTATCATTTGCTGTTTTCTTTTTTTTGTTTTGCCCTTTAAGGTCTATTTTATCTTATAATAAGACAACCATCCCATCTCCTTCAGTTACTGTTTGCATTGAACAGGATTTTCTGCATTTCACTTTCAATTGGTCTGTCTTTGGATCCACAGTGGATCTCTTCTACGTAGCAAAGAGTGGATCACGTTGTCTTGCCCACTCGCTCACTGCCTTTTGGCTGCAGAGTTTCATGGAGGTACCTTTAAAGTTATTCTCATGAAGGAAGGACTTGCTTCTGCCATTCTCTGTTTACTTTCGGTGTGTGGCACACCTTTGTTTGCCTCATTCCCTCCAATACTGCCTACTTTCGAGTTGAGTTGATTTAACAAGCCCTGGGAAGAGGCATGGATGCCTGGTGGCATAGTGATTATGCATTGGGCTGCTAACTTCAAGGTCAGCAGTTCAAAACACCAGCCGCTCTACGGGAGGAAGCGGAGGCTTTCTACGCCCGTAAAGAGCCACTGTCTCAGGAACCCACAGGGGCCATCCTCCCCTGTCCCGTGGGGGCTGTACGAGGGAGGAGGGACTCCGTGGCCATGAGTTTGACTCTAGTTTTGGAAGAGGATGGAGCCTGGGGCGGCACTGCTGACTGCCAGGGCGGCTGTGCCAGCCCACCAGCGGCTCCGTGGGAGAAAGATGAGGACGGCTGCTCCCTGAAAGAGGTCCAGCCTCGGGAACCTTAACCAGGGCACGGAGAGTTGGAATCAACTCCGTGGCAGTGGGGGATGGGTTTCTGAAGAGGGATTTGGTCACCACAGATCTGCCAATCACAGCCCGCTTCTCCTGTGGCTCCGTTCACATCTCCTTGATGCTTGGGAAGTCCTTTGGGATCAGGGTGGCCTCACTCTTTCTGATGGGAAATCTGGAAGACGGAGGTTATTGGGACAAACTGCGTCCTCACTGCTGTCGTTGGTCTCAGCATCACTGTAGATACTTACTGGGTACTTTCATAATCTCGTGTCAACTTGAGGACATGAAGAGTGGACGCTGTTTTCTTTTCTGTTGAGTTTTTTTTATCTCTTTTACTTTGTTCTGTTCGGTTCTGTTTTAATGTTTTTCTGTATCTGAAGTCCCAGGATGGGTGAATCTACAGAGACAGTACCTAGATTCATGTTTCTTTGAGGTATGGCAGCAGAGGTTGGGGGACAAAGAGAAGCTAATAACAATGACTCAAGAGTGAATGAAGTGTTCTAAAACTAACTGATTGTGGTGATGATTGTATAGCTGTTCTTGATGTGATTGACCTATTGAAATTGTATGATATGTGAATTACATCCCAATAAATTATTGGGGGAAAATTATAATACAGAAAAACTGAGAAGTCAGAGGAGATGTCCTTTTAAAAGGCTTTAGAATCCTGTGATTTGAGCTCTCCAACACACTCCCTATCTTGTCCCAGACCCTACAAACTAATCCTACCACTTGAAAACAACCCACAGTCAAAAGCCAAATGCTGACTCCCACCGTCCTCACACCAAGCACAAGCCAGCACAATCATCACATCCAGCCTCACAGCACAGCAACTCTGTTCCCCAGGACTCTCCGCGCTGCTGTGGTCAGAGAAGGGAATGGTGACATTTAGACTGGGGCTCCAGAGTGTATTAGCTCTGCCCTTGGGAATGTATCCCATCACTGTGATTCCCCTACATTCCAAACTAGTGACTGCCCTCTCCCAGACTCTCAAAACATTGCACAAACCCAGTGTTTGGTTGTGTTTTGTTTTTGTTTTTCATATTTATTAAAAAGTATTTCAAAATTTTGTTCTAAGTAAAAAGTCTGTAGCAATGTCAACTAGCATCTTTGTTTTCACTAGCCATATTGTACCTTTACTCACTGATAGGTCTGACAATCCCATCTTATTCTAAGAATTTCCATGCTGAAGGACTTAGATTTATAGAGGTGTCTGTGTAAAATAATGGGGTCCAAGCATTTATTCTAGTATTTCAAAGCTCCAAAGAGAAACCATGGACTGCTTAAAGGACAAACCAATCTATCTTGGAGGAAGAACAGCCAGAGAACTCCTTGCAGGCAAGGATCTTACATATTTGGCCATGCTGTCAGGAGAGACCAGTCCCTGGAGAAGGACATACTGCTTGGAAAAGTGGAGAGGCAGCGAAAGAGAGGAATGAGATGGATTGACATCATGGCTGCAGCCATGAGCTCCAGCACGGGAACAATTGTGAGGATGGTGCAGGACCACGCAGTATTATGTTCTGTTGTGCATATGGTCACTGTGGGTCATAGCTGATTTGATGGCACTTAACAACAATAACAACAAATCTGTATAGCAGTGAGCAGACACAGCCTCAACTTTCTCCCTTGGAGCACTTGGTGAATTTGAACTGCCAACCTTGACGTTAGCAGCCGAACGCCTAACCCACAGTGCCGCCAGGACTCCTTATTGTTTCAAAATCACATTATAAACAAGTTAGCTTATTTTAAGTGTTTGTTATATGATCAGTTAATACGATTGAAAAAAAACTGATTCTTATATAGGTGTATTTTGTGAGGAAAAATACTTTTACAAACATAGGAGGAGTGTGAGGAGGAATGATTGCCTGATGGAGTAGACTGGGAACTATTAGGTCTTGCTATTGTTGGGTTATTTCTCTGAGCTCCTGTAGTCCCAAGGGTGTTTCAACCAAGATGAAAGGATTATGCCTTTGGCAGCTGCACAACAGAGACGGGTGCCCTGCATCGCTGCTCCAATAAGATTTCAGGATTCTGAAGCATCACCAGTGACCAAGCAAGAAATACCAGCTCGGGTTGAGGATGATAGGGAAACAAATCCCTAATAGCAGGGGAGCTGTGGGGGAAGGGACTTGAAAGAGAGAAAGGAAAAGCTATCTAAACAGCTTCAGATTACTCAACAAGCAAGATAAATAAATGCTTACTTGTGCTCAATCTGGAGTGAACAATTTCACTTTTTTTTTAACCACATCAAAGATTCTGCTTCTAACTTACTGACATCTCATGGTCCCGACCCTTGGTGTAGAATCAGACCTCTTTTCAACTTCACATTTCCTGACAGCAACAGAGTACCCAACAGGCAAGGTCAACACAGGCATACTTAATAATCCCTAGCCAATAATTCCTCAAGATTTTCACCAGCCTGGTCTAAAGGTTGGTAAGATTATTCAAGGGTGCCTGATAACACGTAACTCTCATCTTCCAACCCTAAACCAGGTCCCTCAGACTCCCCTGGTCCTCCAGGATCACAACAGTTGAGGCAATGCCAAGACTGGACCCGTGAAATCTCCATGCCCAGGCAAAGTCTGGAGATTGGTCAGTTTTCCCTTCTGGTCAGTTAAAGAGGTCCTCCCTCCCCTTACAAGTTTTACAGATCAGGAATAGAAGCCTCTACACCAAACTCTCCAGCATCATGTGGTCTCTGGCTGACCAGACACTGGGTGGTAACAGTGAGGCACTCACAGGAACAGGGGATTTCCATCATAGGCTAAAACTAGGACAGCCCTTCCCAAAGAGCACGTGGATTCTGAGAATCAGAGCCCTTTCAAGGAATATGCAAAACAAATCTCTCATCTTTTTTTACAGCAGTTGATTCGATTGTGATGAGGTCCATTCCTTTCTGACTCAGGTTATTTACATTTCCTTCCTTATCTCTGTTAGATTTGCCATTGGTTTGCTTCCTTTTCTAATCTATTCAAAGAACCAACCCCTTGTCTTGTTGGGGGTTGTTGTTGTTGGGGTTTTTTGTATTGTTTTTCTGCTTTCTGTTTCATCTACTTCTGCTCTAATCTTTTGCACTTCTTTTCTTCTGATGACTGTAGGCTTATTTGCTGATGCTTTTTCTAATTGTTGGAGATATTGAGTTTAGGTGTTGACTTGGTTATTTTCCTCTTGTGATGCGTGCTATTATTGTTCCCTGACACTGCTTTTGCTGTGTTGCCAATGTTTGAGTATATTATGATTTCATTCTCATTTGATTCAAGGAATTCCTTTATTTCTTCTATGAATCAGAGTTTTAATCATGGTATTACTAAATGTTCATGTATTTGATTTCCCAGTCCCATTGATCTCTTCCTACTGTTGATTTCTAATTAAATAGCATTGTGATCTGAGAAGATGCCTTATAATATCTTGAAGTTTTAAAATGTATTGGAGCCTAATTTTTAACCTAACATATATGTTCCCTCTATCTACTTTGTAATTATCTTTGTTACAAATTGATATCCCTAGTACCCTATTTTCAGTCTTATGTTTGTTTTACTTTGGATACTTCTAAATCTGGTTTGACGTCTGGGTGGTAATATCAAGAATGTCACATCGATTGTTGTTGTCTACTGTCGTCAATTTTCAGTCCAAAGAATTGCCTTGGGTATTTCTTGTAAAATTGGTCTGGTTTTTACAAATTCCTCTACTTTCTGTTTATTTGGAAGTGTCCTAATTTCACTGTCATACTTGAGGGACAACTTTGTTGGATATATGATTCTTGGTTGGCAATTTTTTTTTCTTTCAGAATTCATCTATGTCATCCATCGCCTTCTGGCTTCATGGTTTCTGCTAAGAAACCAGGGTTTAGTCTTACTGGTTCCCCTTTTAAACTAACTTTTAGCTTTTCCTGAACTGTTCTAAGATTCTTCCTTCCTCTTTGGATCCAAAAATTCGGACTGTGATATGTCATGGTGAATTTCCTTTAGGATCTATCATGTCTCGGGTCTGTTCAGTATGTTAGTCTGCGTAGACTAGAAAAACAAATCCGTAGACACTCATATGTCTACAAAAAAGAACATTGAACATTGAGAAAACATCCCAGCCCAGTCCAGATCAAGTCCATAAGTCCGATATTAACCCATATGTCTGATACCAATCTATAAATTCATCTTCAGACTCACGTAGCACATGCAATGACGCTGAATGCAGGAAGATCACAGGCCAGTGGGTGTAAAGTCTTGTGAATCCAGTGGCAGTAGATGCATCTCAGCACTGGCAGGGGTCTCCACGTGGCTCCTTCAGCTCCAGGGCTCTAGTGTAACTCCATGTGTCTTCTCAAGGAGAATATCTCACAGGGAGTGTGTGTGTGTGTGTGTGTGTGTGTGTGTGTGTGTGTGCCCCAGCTCCAGCAAGCTATTTATCTCCTTAGCGCCTCCAAATGAGGTCATCAAGCTGCAAACTGATTGACAGGCTACACTCCACCCCTTCACTCATAATAGTCCCAAATTGACAACAGGTTATGTGACTACCACATTCAGCTTCTTAACTGCCTATCTTCTAGTCTTTCATAGTGTTAGGGAAGCTTTCTTTAAACAACTCTTTTGACAATTTTCTCTGTATTTTGCTGTTGTTGTTTGTTTGTTCTTCCTTTAAAAAATTCCTCTTGATGATGTTTCACATAACTCTTTGGCTTTCTTAGGATATTTGTTCTTGTTTTATTATTGTTACAGTAGGTTAATACTGAGATAGTCATCTTCCAGCACAGTAATTCAACCTTCCATTGATTCATGTTTACTCCTTTGCTCCTTAAATATCTTGTTTCCGAACTCTTATACTAACCTCCTGGATTTTTATTTGCTGTTTTTATATGGTTTCTAATGTTTCATTTATCTTGTTAGTATATTTTAATATGCTAGAAATCTATTGAGTGGAAAAATCCAGGTCAAGGGGCAATATAACATATATTGTTAAATAAATCTAAAAATTTAACATAACTATATAAAGAGACAGAGAAAAACATAATCTACTTGGAAAGCCAAAATACATCCAATCACTGGGCCCAGGTACATGGCCATGATAACGATACCTAAAAATTTCCTGATCCCACAAAGTAACTGGAATAACTAATGCAATCATTAGCTATGGGATAAGGTACAAGCCAGTGGCTCATATTCACTTGGCAGCGGTCAGGTCATCCTGGATTCAATCCAGTTATTCTTCCTATTGCTGTGCAAGTCATTTAAACATCCTGAAGAATATTACTTTCTTTTCTAAATTGAAATTTCAGTTATGAATGCAAGAGGGGTTACCCCCCCCCCCAAAAAAAACACACTGGAAACAGCTCTGTTGGGTGGAGCTTTCATAGTCCACATTTTTCTTGCTAGCCAAGCGTCAAGCAACTACTCTGAATTAGCGCACCCAGTGGCACCAACTCGGAAGGTTCTCTCTGATCACAGCAAATTTTTTCCCCAAATCAGTTTCACTCAAACCTTGTTTTTTTGTGATGGTCAATTTAAGAGAAAAACTGGAGACTGTGAAATTTTGTTTCCTGCTCTGGAAAAATGCTGCAGAAACTGCTGTGATGTTGAACACAGTTTACAAGGACAGCACGATGGGGGGAAAACTCTCATTTCAAAAAGGGTGAACTGTCAATTGATGACAAACCTAATTCTGGACATCCATCAACTTCCCAAATGGATGAAAATGTCTACTCGTAGTGCATTTGGATTTCATTCCACCAGGTCAGGCTGTTAATCAAGCTTCTATTTAAAGGTTCTGGCAAGATTGCATAACAGTGTGCACAAAAAAGGCCTGATTTGTGGCAGACAGGGGACTGATTTTGCCATCACGACCATCCACCCTCTTATGTTTGACAGTTTTGTGCAAACAAACAAACTTAAAAACATGCCTCTTTTGCCCTATGCACCTTAGCTCGCTCTGTGTGACTTCTTTTTTTTTTCTTCCTGCGAATGGAGAGGGACATGAAAGAACAGCAATATGATGACATAGAAGAGATAAAGAGAAAAAACAAGGGAGGTCCTATCAGCCATCCAAACTGACGAGTTTGAAAAAGTTTCCAAGAATGGAATAAAAGATTTGACAAATGTATTATGTGTGATGGATAGTACTTTGAAAGTGATAAGATTGTTTTGGTTTTTTTTTAAATTAAATACATAGCTTTGGAAAAACATCTGGTGTGTGTGTTTTATTTGTTTGGTTTTGTTTGGTAAGCCCTCATAAGTTCTCTTATTTAAAGTAATGTTACTTTTAAAAGACACAACTATAAGTCATCTCTCTTGTGGTAAATATCTTCAGTGATCCATTGAAACTTCAAAAGTCTTAGAGTTAAATATAGCCTAAATATGATCTATCCAAAATTAGGAAAAAACTAAAATGATTCCATTCTGACAAAAATCTAAAAACAATGTCCCAGAAGTCCAAAATGATCAGTCAGTAATATATCTGTTTATTAGAAAGAGAAAATGAATACTCTTCAGAGGAATATAATGGAATATATGTATTCTGATCTGCAGAATTACAGATTATAATATTCTGTGTAATATATACAGATTCTCTATAATATGAGTCTCATTTCTTTGACCTACTGCCAAAGAAGGAATAACAGAGAAATGGCAAGGGACAGAGTCTCAATACAGGTTGATATTTACAATTTCTCTAGCATTCCATCCACAGTATCTGGTATAAAATAGAAAACTAATAATTGTGGGTGGAAAATTAGCTAGAAAGATAGCTAGGGAAAAAATTCTCTATAAAAACAAACCCTAGCATAATCCAGTTATCAGATAGGATGCTAAAATAACCATTACACTTTAAAGAATCCCACGGAAGGATCTATATAATGAACAGAAACATGCTGGATTTTGGGAGCTGGTTTATATGAAGTTTAAAAAGAATCTTAGAACTGAAAAATATAATATTTGAAATAAAAATATATCAGACAAGATTAATAACTGATTGCAATTAACAGAATAAGGTGCTTTGAGATATATTAAAGATTATACAAACTAAAGCAGAGAAATAAATATTGCACACACAAAAAGAGACTGAATGACCTGTTACCGTATCAAGTGCTTCAACATATCTGTAACTGGGTCTCCAAAGACGACAAGTGAGATAAAGGGCAAAAAGTTTTGAAAATTATTCACCAAAAATTTTCCAAATTTTTATCAAAACCTGCAACTTACCTACAGATTAAAATATTTCAGGAGACTCTAACTCTGTTAAATTTTAAAAGAAGGAAAAACCAGCAGCAGTTAAAAATCAGACAAAAAAGCTGATATCAAGGGCTCAAGTAGAAAGCAAATGTTTTGAGAATGATGATGGCAACAGATGTACAAATGTGCTTCACACAATGGATGGATGGATAGATTGTGATAAGAGCTGTAAGAGTTTCCAATAAAATGTTTTTTTTAAAAAACAGAAACAAACAAACAACAACAAAAAATCAGACAAAGAAAAATCTTAAGTCACCTGGAAGGAATGAAGACATTATGCAACAAGGAACAGTAATAAAATAATCATTAACTTCCCATCAGAAACAAATGAAGTCACGAAACTATGGGATGTATGTAAAATGTTAAAAAGTGACAAAAAAAAACAAATAAAAAACCTCCCAATTTAAAGTTTTATGTCTTTCCAAAATGAAAGTAAGACAAAAACAATTTGAAATAAAAAAACAGATAATTTGATGTCAGATGATATACACTACCCTCCCACACACAAAAAAAATGCTAGAGGAAATTTCTCAAGTTATAAA